>NC_056732.1:1085921720-1086221720 GCF_019279795.1 Protopterus annectens | reverse complement strand
AGGTCTGATAAATGCTGAATACAGTGGAACAATGACTTCCTTGGACCTAGATGCCATACCTTTTCTATAAGTTGCACAACATAAAATGAATTTCTCACTACTGTAAACACATGATGGTCAAAGTCTAAATTATTGTCTATGTGTGTCCCCAAGTCCCTGACTACTGGGTCAACTCTTAGGGTTATGTTCTCAATATGATTTTTGCTAGGGGTGGATGACTTCCTGAAGGACACTATTATGCATTTAGTTTTAGTTCATGGCTCTGACTCGAGAGGTTTGTCTCTGTCAGCTACTACTGGAGAACATTTATGTCAGTGGGTGATTCCACGACAGCTCCCAATTTGCAATCATCAGAAACTTTAGTCAGCCAGAGACAATCGACATTGGCCTTGACTTCAGAGAAGTAAATACCAAAAAGGAGCTATCATAAGGTTTATATCAGATAAACATAGTCAGGGGTTGAGCAGTATCACAAAGCTATGTATACAGCAAGAACATGATAGTACAACTATTTGGGTATTGGTGAAGACTGGTTGTGGGACATAGGATTCTGAATGAAGAGAAATGGTTTGATGATATGGCAAGATAACAGTGGAATTTATTCTGGAGATGAACAGGAGCTGATCCATTGAATTAATAGGTGAAGTTTTACTTGTATTTTAAATGAGTTTGCTTTCTGAATGGATTTCAGTAGTAGTGGGTTTCAGTTCTATAGTTTATCAAGACTATTTGAATTATCTGCAGTGTTAGATGATTGGTTATAGTGGTTATAGTGTGGGAACAGTGTTGGATTGTTGTATTAAGTTGTTAAGTGCTGAGCAATTTTCTGGATTATGGAGTAGTCTGTGCACTGTAGCTAGCTGAGAATGCACTAGGAGATGTGGTAGTTCTAACCAGTTTAATTCTCTGAATGCTGGGCAGTGGTGTGTTCTTTTATTAAAGTTTACAGCAAATTTGGATATTTTATTATAACATTGTTATGAGACTAGGAAGTTAGTAAAGTCATGGGAAGCAGAGAAGAGAGACATCAGTTAGAAAGTAGAGGCTATACATTTCCTGGGTATGTCAGTGAGGTAAGTTTTTACTCAGTATAACGTACCTACTTTTCAATGATTTATTTATTTTTTTAACAAGTCTGATACATGGTTGAATTTCAGTGGTCATCTATGATGAGACCTAGTACTTTTGTGTAATTTACATTTACCTGTTTTATAATGGTGTTATTGGTAGACATGATAGTGAATAGTCTTTTGGTAGAGATGTGTTTTTAGGTGAAGAGCAGTCATCATCTTCTTTCGTCTGTTCCCATTAGGGGTCGCCACAGCGGATCACCTTTTTCCATTTCTTCCTGTCCTCTGCATCTTGCTCTGTCACACCAACCACCTGCATGTCCTCTCTCACAACATCCATAAACCTTATCTTAGGCCTTCCTCTTTTCCTGTTACCTGGTAGATTCATCCTTAGCATCTTTTTCCCAATATACTCAGCATCCCTCCTCAGCACATGTCCAAACCAACGTAATCTTGCCTCTCTGGCTTTGTCTCCAAACCTTCCAACTTGGGCTGACCCTCTAACATACTTATTCCTAATCCTGTCCACCCTCGTCACACCCAGTGCAAATCTTAACATCTTTAACTCTGCCACATCCAGCTCAAACTCCTGCCTTTTTGTCAATGCCACTGTCTCCAACCCATATAACATAGCTGGTCTCACTACCCTCTTGTAGACCTTCCCTTTCACTCTTACAGGTACTCGTCTGTCACAAATCACTCCTGACACTCTTCTCCACCCACTCCATCCTGCCTGTACTCACTTCTTCACCTCTCTTCCACACTCACCGTTACTCTGAATTATTGACCCCAAGTATTTAAACTCACCCACCTTCACCACCTCTACTCCTTGCATCCTCACCATTCTTCTATACTCCCTCTCATTCACACACATATATTCTGTCTTACTCCTGCTGACCTTCATTCCTCTTCTCTCTAGAGCATATCTCCATCTCTCCAGGGTCTCCTCCACCTCTTCCCTACTCTCATTACAGATCACAATGTCATCTGCAAACATCATCGTCCATGGGGATTCCTGTCTGATCTCGTCTGTCAACCTGTCCATCACCATTGCAAATAAGAAAGGGCTCAGAGCTGATCCTTGATGTAACCCCACCTCCACCTTAAACGCATCTTTCACTCCCACCGCAGACCTCACAGCTGTCACACTACCCTTGTACATATCCTGTACCACTCTTACATACTTCTCTGACACTCCTGACTTCCTCATACAATAACACAACTCCTCTCTAGGCACCCTGTCATATGCTTTCGCTAAGTCTACAAAAACACAATGCAACTCCTTCTGACATTCTCTGTACTTCTCTATCAACACTCTCAGAGCAAACATCGCATCTGTAGTGCTCTTCCCCGGCATGAAATCATACTGCTGTTCACTAATCATCACGTCCATTCTTAACCTAGCTTCCACTACTCTTTCCCATAACATCATGCTGTGACTGATCAATTTAATCCCTCTGTAGTTACTACAGCTCTGCACATCATCCTTATTCTTAAAAATCCATACCAAAACACTTTATCTCCATTCCTCAGGCATCCTCTCACTTTCTAAGATTTCATTAAAAAATTTGGTTAAAAACTCCACTGCCATTTCACCTAAACACCTCCATGCTTCCACAGGTATGTCAACTGGGCCAACAGCCTTTCCATTCTTCATTCTCTTCATAGCTATCCTTACTTCCTCCATGCTAATCCATTGTACTTCATGATTCACTATCCCTACATCATCCAACCTTCTCTCCCTCTCATTCTCTTCATTCATCAACCCCTCAAAGTACTCTTTCCATCTCCTCAACACACTCTCCTCACTTGTGAGTATGTTTCCCTCATTATCCTTTATCACCTTTACCTGCTGCACATCTTTCCTAGCTCCATCCCTCTGTCTAGCCAATCGGTACTGGTCCTTTTCTCCCGCCTTAGTGTCTAACATTTTATACAACTCTTCATATGCCTTATCCTTAGCCTTCGCCACCTCTCTCTTTGCTATGTACCTCATCTCCTTATACTCTTGTCTACTTTCATCATCTCTCTGACAATCCCACTTCTTCTTTGCCAATCTCTTTGCCTGTATACTCTTCTGTACTTCCTCATTCCACCACTATGTCTCCTAGTCATCCTTCCTCTGTCCCAATGTGATACCAAGCACCTTTCTAGCTGTCTCCCTTACTAGCTCTGCTGCAGTTACCCAGCTATTTGGTAACTCTTCACTGCCACCCAGTGCTTGCCTTAACTTATCCTTGAACTCCACCTCACAATTACTCTTTTTCAATTTCCACCATTTGATGCTTGGTGCTGCCTCACACTCCTCCTCCTCTTCTTGATCATCAATGTCATCCTACAAACCACCATCCTATGCTGCCTAACTACACTTTCTCCGGTCACCACTTTACAGTCTCCAATCTCCTTCAAACTGGCCCTCCTACATAAGATATAATCCACCTGTGTGCATCTTCCTCCACTCTTGTATGTCACCCTATGCTCCTCCCCCTTGTTAAAATACGTATTCACCACAGCCATGTCCATCCTTTTCACAAAATCCACTACCATCTGACCTTCTGCATTCCTTTGTTTAACACCATACCTGCCCATCACTTCCTCATCCCCTCTGTTCCCTTCACCAACATGCCCATTGAAATCTGCTCCAATCACCACTCTCTCACCCTTGGATACAGTCATCACCACTTCATCCAATTCACTCCAAAATTTTTCTTTCTCATCCATTGCACACCGAACTTGTGGAGCATATGCACTAACAATATTCATCATTACACCATCAATTTCCAGCTTCATAAACATCACTCTATCCGACACTCTTTTCACCTCCAAAACACTCTTCGCATACTGTTCCTTCAGAATAACTCCTACGCCATTTCTCCTCCCATCCACACCATGATAAAACAATTTGAACCCACCTCCGATACACCTAGCCTTACTCCCCATTTGAACCCACCTCCGATACACCTAGCCATACTCCCCTTCCACCTGGTCTCTTGCACACACAATATACCAACCTTCTTTCTGTCCATCATATCAGCTAGCTCTCTCCCTATACCAGTCATACTGCCAACATTCAAATTTCCGACCCTCACTACCACAGTCCTAGCCTTTCTCCTCTCTTCCTGCCTTCGGCCATGCCTGCCGCCTCTTTTCCTCCTTCGGTCAACAGTAGCCCAATTTCTGCCAGCACCCTGTTGGCTAACAGTACTGGTGGCAGTTGTTGTTAACCTGGGCCTTGACCGATCTGGTATGGAAATATTCACTGGTGACAGCATGAAATGATTTGGCAAAGTTTTACGCCGGATGCCCTTCCTGACGCAACCCTCCCCATGTATCCGGGCTTGGGACCAGCTCAAAGAAATAGTAATTTAGTTTTTTTCTTTTTTGGGGGGGAGTGAATTATTTAGCCATGTTTCAATCAAGAAAGACTGCTGTGTGTGTGTGTGTGTGTGTGTGTGTGTGTGTGTGTGTGTGTGTGTGTGTGTGTGTGTGTGTGTGTGTGTGTGTGTGCGCGCGCAAACACGGTGAACTGCTAGCACAGGATATTTGCTCTCTAAAAAATACTGACAGGATATTCTTTTAAAAAAGCTTTCAATAACATTCAAATGTGGTGGAAATAATTAATAGTAGTTTATCTTGAAGTTTCTCTGGAAAAATAGTTTTGATGTTATTTTCCTATCAAACATTACATAAGCATACAACTGTTTTCTTCAGAATTACTCATTGTAAAACAGCCTCTCAAGAAATTTCAGTTAAAAAAGAACTTCAATCTATAGTTAACAATATACTGGACTTATCTTTGAAAATGAATAAACTGGATAACAAAATTGATACAATTAAGGGAGACTGCAAAAAGAAAATTGAACTACTACTACATGAAGTGATTAAACAACAGAAACATCAAATACCAGAAACAAAAGAGGTAATGAAAGATTTTGATGACAGACTAACAGAAGATGAAAACCACATTGATTTTATGCTTAAAGAAAATAATAATTTTCTGGAAAAACAAGATGATCTAGAGAATAGATCAAGAAAGTATAATGTGAGAATATACAGCATTCTCAAGAGACATGAAGGTAATAATGTGATGAACTACCTAAAACTTTGGTTACCTAAAGCACCAAATCTGCCTGAAGCTCTTTCTTTTGGAAAAGAAAAAGCTCATAGACCTTTATCCAATCGGTCTTCAGGGAAAAATTCTTCTATCTGTGATTGTTAGATTTATCTCAAGTCAAGGCAAGAAATTAATTTTAAAATCTGCTTGGACAAGTTCTCCAATAAAAATAGGTGATAATATTATCAGATTTGATACTGTCTATTCCTCTTCAGATGTGGCAAAGAGAAAAAATGTGTATTTCTTTTTTAAAAATCCTGAAGAAATCTGACAGTAAGACACACTTAATTTTTCCCGCAAGGATTTAAATATTTCTGTCAGAGTTACAAAAAATTGTTACTATGGAAGATACTGTTTCCTACATTCAGAAAAATAAAATACTGGACAACACTGAAGAAATGGGCTGGAGCTGTAATTCCTTGAAGAGACATGCAACAAGAAATGGCTGGATTGCACCTTATAACAAAATGTTTAGAGACAAAAATCAAATATTATCTCTTATTTGTGATAATATAATTTAAGCATATTGATAATCTTACATGTTACTGTCTGTTAAGATAATGCTTTTGACTTGATTACCTGATGAGATCTTTCCTTTTCTCTCACCCTCTTTTTTATGTTGTTGAAAAATAAAATACTGGGCAACATTGAAGAAATGGACTGGAGCTGTGCTTCATTGAAGAGACATGTACCAGATAAGAACAAAAATCATAGAAACAAAAATCAAATATTATCTCTTATTTGTTATTATATAATTTAAGCATATCTATAATCTTACACATTACTGTCTTTTAAGATAATGATTTTGACTTGATTGCCAGCTATCTTTTCCCCTTCTCTTACCCTCTTTTTTATGTTGCTGTTTTGCATTACTTACATAACATTAAAGATGTTTGTGATATTGGATTTTAATTTACTTATCTATATTATACTATTTTGTATAGTTATTTAATAATCTATTTGATTGACATGGCTTGGGGATGGGGTTGATTTAAATATATAATCTTTGTTTAATTTTACAGCGCTTATAAATATTATATGGTTAATTTAAAAGGATGATAGCAGCTTAGTACTTTATGTTATGTATTAGCTTTATTATATATACTGCATAGTTTTACAATGTAGTATATGATTTTGATTTGGAACTGTATAGTTCAGAAATTGTCTAGATATGGAATGATGACATACAGTTGTTATGCGGGTATTTTAAAGTTCCTGTGATTTGTTGTTGAGCAGAACAGTTCATCAATGGACTGACTCTTTGGTCTTCAGTGGTCCTCAGCGGTCCAGCAACACAGATGTCTATAATCAACTCAGAACTGCACACTCACAATTCAGCCAGCCACTTATCCAAAAGTCTGAAATAACCACTTCAAATTCTTTGAAAACAAGCCCACCATACCTGTAAATAATCACAATAACATTTATAGCAACCAGTCCTCACAGCAACCTGAAACCTAAACCAGGCAGCCAATATTTCAATTCAGCAATTCCACTGATCTTATTGATCAATTATTCCAGCTTTACTAAGTTTACTTTATTAACACACTGCCAGCTTACATTGCAAAATTAAAATATTTTAAAGAATGACTTAAAAGAAATTCATCATGTTTTAGATTTTTTTTAGATATTGATAACAATGGTGAAACATCAGATGTTATTTTATGGGATTTTAAAGGCTAATTTATTTGGTAATATAACAAGCTGGTGCTTACATAAAAGGAAACAATGGGACAATGAATTACTAGATCTGCAATTAAAATTAGATAGGTTAAAGTTACTTATGAAAAATAAGATATGGTAATAAAGATTTAGAAAATGAAATGAAGAAACTGAACTTAAAATATATGGAGATTTTAAGACATAAAGTTTTGATTAGTTTGGATGAATTTGTATTACAAACTAATTATTTAAATCCATCAAATTTACACAAACTAGTTTTCATATACAAAAAATACATTTAATTATATAAAAGAAATTAGTAATCAATATAATAATAATCACATCTATATAAGACAACTTAGAATGTTTTAGAAATTATTATAAAGATCTAAATATCCATAATAATTCAACAGAACAGAATAATTTAATTAAAATATTTATAAACAAAATATTTATAAGAGAGTAAATATAGACCAAATTAAGAAAATTGAAAAAAACAATTTCAATGTTAGAGATTAAAGACCAGATTAAAAACTAAAAGACAATACAGCCACTGGTAATTATGAATTTATTCCTGAATTAAATGCATCATTACCTCATGATGTATTAGTTCTCTTATTAAAAGTCTTTTATGAAATCAAGATGACATCTAACATCCTTGTTTCTTGGAAATATACTTTAATTTCTCCAATTTTGAAACAAAGACAAGGACCCATCTTTGTGTTCCTCCTGTAGACCTATATCTCTTTTAAACATTGATTATAAAAATGTGTTTCTATTTTTTCTAACAGAATGAAATATTTTACATATATTAATTGATGATTATCAAACTAGATTTATTTTGAACAGACAACCACAGGATTATATTAAAAGAATAATCACATTGATAGATTATGCTAAGGTATTTGATTCAGTTGATTGCTTTTATTTAACCAATATACTAAAAAATTAAAATTTTAGATGATTTTATTAATATCGTTATCAAACACTTTCAAAATTCTAAGCCTACACAGAGTTTACATGTTGGAGCAATAAGCAGCCCTCATAATTGCATATGCATGCTGCACATTGCACTTACATGACTAGAAGCATGTTTTGTGGCCAACAACAGTGTTGCCAGCCAAGAAACCATGTAAAGCAGCACAAACACCTGCATACATATAAACTGTTTACCTATGCCAAACTAGGTCTGCATGATTGCATGGAATGCCACAATGACTATCAGGGTTTAATATAAAGCAATGTATACAGTTCCAATACATTATATGAATGTGTAGTCAGTGCAGAGTGAAGTGCAAACCTGTTCTAGGCATACTGAATAAAAGTTTTGCTAGTATCAAGAGTACATAAACTGCATTAGAAATATGTATTCATGGGAAGTGTGTGTATTGAAAAGGGACACATGCACATATTAATTGTAGGAATGAACACAGGGAAGAGTACAGGTAAAATATGGTAATGTACAGCAGACGAGGGCATGTCAATGTAAGTATACTACAAAGACAAGACAGTTGTAGAATGAACAGCAATTGCATACATACATGATAAAGTATGTATGGCTGTTTACACCTCCTGTGTGGGTATATTGTGAAGCTCTTCAAAATGAGTTGCCTAAATATGAATGTAATGTCAGCATAGGTCTCAATCAAGCAAGACACATAGCAACAGGCTCATGGACAACAGTAGATAGAAGCACACACAGTCATGGACAATATCAGAATAATACCATCATTACTTTGTGTCATTGACAGACCATATGTGATTTTGACTTATTATACATTGTTTTACAAGAACACACTTGTACAACTGTCATGTTTTGTCAGTAATCTATGAGGGGATTCAAGCACACCTTCCTTAAAAATTAACATCTTTTGGAGGTATTAAGAGGGGCACTGTTATTCCTGTAGTTGAAATTATGAGCAATCCTGGCTAGCTGAGAGGTTTGCATGGTATATAAATGTCACAATCCACACTTTCATGAATGTAACCCATGCCCATATTGTCAATCAGCTATGTTTACTGTGTGCATCACAGGAACATGTACACACATGTATCTTGTATAACACCTTGAAGGGGGTTCTTCATTGTAAACTCCTAATGGTCATGCATCAAAGGAAATACTTAGGGATGGCTGATAAATTGTGTGGGAGCTCACTGTGACAAAAGTGATACACTTGGATAAGTCATCCCTGGAAGATGTGTTGGGAGGTACATGCAAAAGGGTGCACTGTATGCAATTATTGGTGTGATGAAAGCTGAGAACAATGGGACTATAATGCCCTTTGATGTGGATGTCCCGCACATACCCATACCAATAAAATACTTGGATTCAATGACTCTTCACAATTTGTAAGTTAATTTTGACATCTGAAACTTAAATACTGAACAAGAAAGGGCCTAGTACAGAACCCTGAAGTATGGAACCTAGCACTGGAGACTAGATAGAGGTGACTTCATACACTTTGACATTATCTGTCACATATGTGATCCAGTTGTCTACAGACTTGGTGATGTAGGTTTTTATACCCACTTGAGACAGTTTCTCTGTAATATCTCAGTGTGTATTTGTGTTACATGCATTGGCTAGGTCATGTTTTGCAGGATGATAGTGTTTTCCCCATGCATGCCCTCGGTGACCTTCTTGAGGACATCAAACAGATCTAACAGACATGATGTAGCGTTAACAAATCTAACATGGATTTGGTACACAGTCGGGGATTACCTGAGCCCTTTTTGATAAGGTCCATGATGACTCATTTTTCTGCCTCACAGATGAGGAGAGTCAGGAATATGGTCTACACGTCATGCATCAGGTGATGGTCCCCCTGGTCAGACAGATGCATGTTGCTGTACATCCTACTATGAGAACATAGGCTGTCTGGTGGCTGTGTTGAATTAGGGAACCAACTGCATCTGCTAGGTCAGGTTTTAAGTCATGCTATAGGCAACCTATAATGTTGTCAGGGCCAATTGATTCTGTTTTATTAGCCATAGAAAGGCACAGATGAGCTGTCCTCCTGAGAATAAAAAATGAGTAATTTTCGCATGTATACTTTGACTGATGGTCAGTAGCAGTGGGGGGGGGTGAAGTGTGAGACAAACTGTCAGTTAGCAGATTGTCTACATTATCCAGTTGGGTATGTCTGGTGGAATCCACAAACAACTCCATGATTACTTATGTACTCCCCTTAAATTTCAAATTTATTGAAATAAATGGTGGTGGTGCTGCGGTAGCGTTGTCGCCTCCCAGTAAGACGTTGTCCTGTTCGATTCTCAGCTAGAGTGTCTTCTGTGTGGAGATATGCGTACCTTCGTTGAAGGTTGTGCATCAGAGCTGGCAACTCGGCATGTAAAAATCTACTGCCAATCATTAGCGGATTGGAGTTCTGTTGTGGCGACCCCTAACCGGGAAAAGCCGAAAGACACAACAACAACATTGAAATAAATGATTTGTGAAAAGACCTCCAAATACAACCCTGGTCACTCATCACATTCCATACACTGGTACTGTTCACACAATCATACAACTGTGCCAATGTCACATAATTCTATCAATTGCACAACATATGCCTATATGTGTTTCATGTGAAAGCTGTGTTTGAGTGGTCTGATGCCATATAAGGACACATTAAAGATCAGTTGCTTGTGTCTCATGCAGAAAAAATCCTGATATAATTGCTAATAGTCACACAGTAGTGCTGCTGACCACTTCATTAATTCCTTGGAATAACACAACTGAACATACAATGAATTCCACAAGGTTGCAACTGAATCAAAATATATGATATTGTTGGGTTTATCGCAGCATTACAACATGTGGATGAAACAAGACCTACATGCCCATGTAATCAGTATGAATTTATATTGATGTTTGTCACAGAGCATTTAATGATGGTAGGTAGACACATGCATACCTGTGCCATACTGTAAGTGTCTCTGTGATGGTGGAATGAGAACTGTGTAGAATGTTGATCTGCCCCACTACAACAACATATCTCTTAATAAGCCAACAATGTACATAAAAGTTTTATCATACCATGATATAAACCAAGAACCAACAACATAAACTTGACAAAACAAGTTGAAGAAATGCAGAAAAACGTGGGCACAGCCAAATGAACCCAACTTGGAAAAACTCAGTTTAATATAGTCACAATTGTGACTATACTAAAAATGAGTTTTTCCAAGTCGGGTTCAATTGGCTGTGTCTGCGTTATTTGCATTTCTACAACTTGTTTTATCATACCATGTCAGAAGTTCTCAGGATACATATTACTACAGCTGTTATACAAGGAGCATGCAATTAACTGAGAAAAGTGGACACCAATACATTAGCTCATATCACAGATTGTAAAAAAAAACTCTTGTAGGCATACTGTATATCCACACCACAGCATCATTGACATGTCCAGTGTTCAAATGGTCATAGGACATTATCAAGCCAACATCACATAAATCCTAGCCATTATTACACCATTTAAAACAAACTCCATATATCGATATGATGGAAGATAGTAAGAGTATTGTGTGTATGTGTGTATTTGTTGGATTGCATTACATACTGCTACTGTCCGTATGGGACGCACACCACACTATGACAGAATTAGCAATCACAAATGTAGTGGTCTGGAGATGGCTTGCAGTGGCTCATGGAAATACCCTGATTCATTATATATGTATGCATATTTGACATGAGGACATCCTCCACTCCTCTGCAGGAAGGATGTCATGTGGCCAGAGGAAAAAAGATGATAGTGGATCAATGTTGCTAAGTTAAAGGTTCTCCTAAGTGGTAGCAAAATGCAGAGTGATTCGAAAGATCATACAATGGCCATAGAGTACCAAAATACACTCACACAGCAGTAGACTGAGTCTGATTTGAACATTACAAGTGTATAGGTATAGCAGAAAAATGTCATGCAATGTAACAATAGCACCACCACATATGTATCACTTTAATACTGCCATGTTGCACTTTATGGAGTATGATAGCATCCTAGTATGCTGAGAAGAACAGATTGAGAGGAGTGTCTGATATGGATGTGGAGTCATCTGTGTTAAATTGTCTCAAAAGTAATATTTGAATGTATACACACTCAAGTTGTCTGCAGTCAAATTAGAACCCTTATATATTTAGGTAAAGTACCTTGAGAACACAGTAAATGTTACTGCCACAGCACAGGTTTGTCTTGAATGCAGGCAGAGTGCATGTTATACAAGATGCCATCATCAGTGTATGTTACAAGAAGATGTCCAGAGGAGGGTCTGACATAGCTGTGGACACACGTCATTCGAAAATTGTCATCATACTGATTGTTGAATGCACACACAAACCAGTTGACCTCAATGAGAGAAAACCCCCTACTTGACTATCCACAGATCACAGTACTTAATGCAAACACCACAGCACAAGTTTGGTTCTACAGTATCAGACAACACTTTAGAGCTGATGACAGCAGTGTGTCTTGAAAATAAGATGGTAAAAGGAGTGTCTCACATGCTGGTCCAAACTGGTCTTCTGAATGTCACCCAAGTGAACACACACACACACACACACACACACACACACACACACACACACACACACACACACACACACACCAGTTGACCACAGTCAGAAAAGAACCCTTACATGATTATTTACAGAGGACAGTACTTAATGCAATAGCCACAGCACAAGTTTGGATTCTATAGTGTCAGACAACACTTTTTACATCAGCAGTGTCTGGTGAGAAGAAGATGGTAGTCAGAGTGTCACAAATGATGGCCTAAAATGGCCTCTTGAATGTCAACCAAGTGAAAACTAACAAGCACGTGCACACAGACGCACAGCAGTTGACCACAGTGATATTACGATCCCTATCAGAGTGTTTACAGAGCACATAACTTAATGCCAGTGCCACAGCACAAGTCTGGCTTCTACAGTGTAAGACAACACTTTATAGCTGATGACATCAGCAGTATCTGGTGAGAAGAAGATGTTAGTAGGAGTGTCTCACATGCTGGTCTAAACTGGTCTCCTGAATGTCACCCAAGTGAACACAGACATGTATACACACACACACACACACACACACACACACACACACACACACGTACATACACACCAGTTGACCACAGTGAGAAAAGAACCCCTACATGACTATTTACAGAGAACAGTACTTAATGCAAGAGCCACAGCACAAGTTGGATTCTTTAGTGTCAGACAACACTTTATAGCTGACATCAGCGGTGTCTGGTGAGAAGAAGATGGTAGTAGGAGTGCTTTACATGGTGGTCTAAAATGGTCTATTGAATTTCAACCAGGTGAACAATAGTGCACACACACACACACACACACACACACACACACACACACACACACAAAATGAAAAAATGGAATAGCAAACACACCAACTTAATAAATAAAGAATGACCACTGTAAGCTCGCACCACACTGGATTTATTAAAAATTAAGCATGTTCGTCCGCACAATGTCTGGACTTCATCAGAATAAAATAACCATAGTCACAAACACTTTTAAAATTGTAGCAAAACCCACCCCAGGTCATTAATCAACACTTAAAGTGACATTCCAAAGAAATTATGTATGTATATATAAATACAATTTTTTTTAAATGCAAAAAAACATGAATGTATAGAACAAACTAATGCCATTTAAAACAATAACATAGACTTCAATTTTAAATAACGGGAGATAGAAATAATATAATTTAACCCAGGTTGGAGCCCAGCATTAACTCTGAGCTGCCACTTTAATTCCAAGACCTCCAAAAGAATGTCTCTAGGTCTACCTCGGGGATCATTTTCCAAACCATCTATGACAATAAATTTAAAGGTGTGTGTGGGGTAAACCTTAATGTGTCTAAATAGAGCATTACACTCATCTTTCTTGTTAATGTCATAACTGTGCTGATAAATACAATACCTAAAATGCCTGATGGTTTTACCACTATATAAACAAGTGCAGTCATGACAAACCGCTGCATAGAGAACCCCTTTACTGTCACAACTGAACTTCCTTTTCAACTTAATGTTTCCGTACCCATGTATATAAACTTCTATCCCTTCCAAAATCATATTTCTATCTCCAGTTATTTGAAATTGAAGTCTATGGTATTGTTTTAAATGGAATTATTTGTTCGTTCTATACATTAATTTTTTTTGCATTTAAAAACATTTTTCTTTATATATACATACATAATTTCTTATGTATGTCACTTAAGTGTTGATTAATGACCTGGGGGTGGGTTTTGCTACAATTTTAAAAGTGTTTGTAACTACGGTGATATTATTCTGATGAAGTCCAGACATTGTGCGGATGAAAGCTCTTAATTTTTAATAAATCCAGCGTGGTGCGGAGCTTACAGTGGTCGTTCTTCATTTATTAAGTTGGTGTGTTTGCTGTTCCATTTTTTCATTGTTGGTCATTGATGGTACCACAGGAGGTTCCGTTAGCACTGAAGAAAAACTGCAATCTCTTTTTGATTAAGTAGGTAATCTCACCACTATTGTCCAGAGACTTTCTCAACAAGTTAATAAAGTGTTGGGTTCGGATGCTATTTCCAAGCACAGGAATGTTGCCTTTAACAGTCAACAAGATTTGTTGCTCTCAGGTTTGAGCAATGATTCAGAGATTCCTCCAGGGCAAAGAACAGTTACTTCGGTGAACAATGATGATGTCAGGCAACAAGGTTACAGCAGTTTGTCTGGTTCAGTTGCCGAGAATAGTGCGGTGAGCGGGACCAGTTCTTTCAGCCTGAATGAATGGCTTAAAAGAGATTTGTTCAAACAAACCTCACAGGACAATTTAGTTAATGCTGGTACAGTTGATAAATGGTTAAATCTCTACAGGACATGGTTATTAAATATCGGACATTACAACTCGAGTGTGAATATTTACATGAGTGTCTTAAGCTGGAAAGAATACCCAAAGGTTTGAGAATGTGGACATTTCCTTTAGGGCTCACCAAGGACTCTGATTTACATTGTGAGTTAATTGCTTTATTCAACAAACATGGTTGCGAGCTGTTACAGGTTTTAATTAATGATTATTGCAGACAAATGTGCATTTTGAAAAGTTCTATTGAGACTTTGGACAATTCACTTAGGAATGATTTATTGTTCGATGTAAAAATTGATCAGTACAGAGCCGTCTTTGTTAAAGCAGATCATTTTATTCAAGAACTGAAAGCTAAAAAAAATTTAAAAAGTTTAACAGAGACCAGAGTGAATATGAAAACAACACTGCTTACCCTCAACCTTCTGGTAGTGTACCAAATGTATTTAATAGGTTCATAGGTTCATAGGTTCATACTAGGCTATCTGCCCAAGGGCATTTATAAGCCTAGCCAGAGTTTTGTGGCTTTCGCCACCCCTTTAGTTGGAGGATACTATGCCGATTATTTTGCTGTGCCTCTATCAAGCAGTGACACTGAGATAATCCCTGGGATATATCTGCGATCTCCCATCCATTGGTCAAGATTTCTCTTGAACAAAGCCAGTGAGGTGCTCTGCCTCACATGTACTGGGATTTTCTTCCACAACATAGGGAGTCTCTGGGTTATGAATCTGTCCCTCCAGCACGTCCTATTAATAACCGTGTCAAGGTTTAAGTCTCCCGCCCTTGTAGTTCTGAGGGATCTAGGTTTTTTGAGGTGAAGCATGTTCATCAATTCTGGGTTGGACATGGCCTTGTATGTCAGGCACAGGTCACCTGTGAGCAGGCGGTAAGCGACTGAGTAGAGCTGAAGTTCCTTCAGTCTGGCAGCATAGGACATATTTTTGAGACCCTTTATCCTTTTGGTGAGGAACTTTTGGGGCCTTTCCAGTTGCTGCAGGTGTCGTGTTAGATACATTCCGAATGGGGCATTGTACTCAATCATTGGCCTGATGAGTGATGAGTACAGGGGGATGATGACTTCCCTTGATCTAGATGTGAATCCCTTCATTATCAGGTGGGCAATGTAGAAGGTCTTTCTAACTACTTTGGCAACGTGAGTATCAAATGAATGGTTACTGTCAACCTGGGTACCCAGATCCCTGATAACCTCTTCTGTGCTTAGTGGGTTGCTGCCTATATGGTAGCTAGGGGTAACCTTGTTTTTCCCGAAGGGTATGACTATGCATTTTTTGGCATTTAACTTTAGACCATGGTTCTGACACCAGTTTTCTGTTTCTATAAGACTCCTCTGAAGGATATCTGTGTCAGATGTGTTCTCAACTATGGCGCCCAGTTTGCAGTCATCTGCAAATTTTGTCAGCCATAATCCTCCTGTGTTTGCTTGTACTTCTGAAAAGTAGATGCCGAACAGGAGAGGGCCCAGGACTGAGCCCTGTGGGACACCACTTGTGACAGGCTTTGAGTCTGACATGGCGCCAGCAACTCTGACCCTGTGGGTTCTGTCACTTAGCCAATTTGCAACCCATCTTGTGACGTATGGGTTTACATTTAAGCTGATGAGTTTTTCAATGATACCTGAGTGGGGTATTGTGTCAAAAGCCTTTGCCAGGTCAAGGTAGGCTGTGTGGACTGCCTTTCCCTCATCAATGGCCTTGGTGACTGTTTCAAAAAAAGTCCACCAGGTTTAGAAGGCATGATCTGCCCTTGACAAAGCCAAACTGGGTCGGATCCAAAGTCTGCAAGTCTCCTATGTCTTTATTTATGAGTTCCATTATGATCCTCTCCATAGCTTTGCAGATCAAGCTTGTTAAGCTGATGGGACGGTAATTTCCCAGGTCGGTGGAGGCACCTCCTTTGTGAAGTGGGACCACAGTTGCCGTACGCCACTCCTTAGGCACGTATCCTGAGGTGAGGCTAAGATTAAACAGCTGCCCTAACTGCGGGTTTAATTCTTCATTGAGTTCGTGGAGCACACATCCGGGGACACCATCTGGTCCCATGGATGCTGTGTTTTTTGCCTTGGAGAGAGCAGTTCTCACCTGAGCATTTGAGATGTTTGGGGGGCTATAATTCTCTGGTATAGATATCTCACCTTTTGAGGGGAGGGAGAAGTTTGCACTGAACCTGTCAGCCAGTATGTTGGCAATGTCTGTAGGTTCAGTAATTTTTACATCATTTTGAACTAATTCTGAGCATATCTGGGAGTTTCCTCCCAGGTTTCTAACATAGCTAAAGAAGGCCTTATGATTGTCCTTTGAGTCCTTAGCGACTTTTCTCTCAAAATTTGCCTTGGATGATTTTATGAGAGATCTTAATTTTTTACTTATAATGATCAAGGGTGTTTTCCCTTTTAAGGATTTTGCTCTATCTTGTAGTAGCTTCCTCCTTTTGTTGTAGAGCTTGTTTATGGCTGGGGTCCACCAAACTGGATGCTTGCCTTTGGTACAAAGGGTCTTTGTTTTTTTTGGGATTGCCTGATCCATGCAGTCCTGTAGGTGCTGGTAGAAGGCATTTGTAAGTGATTCAGCGGCTTGAGTAATGGTTTCCGCAGTCTCGGGGGGCCATAAAAGACCTAGCCTTTAGAAGTGTGAAGTCGGCTTTTGAGAAGTTCTTCACTGTGGTCTTTTTTATCTCAGGTGGGGGCGGGATGTGGACTTCCAGTGAGATTAGTTTATGGTCTGATCTCACCAGTGAAGGGTATACTTCCGGTGTTGAACATTGTGACCCCATGTTCGTGATGATGAGATCTAGTATGTTATCTCCTCTTGTGGGAATGGTGACTAGTTGTTCCATGGCATTTGAGTTTATGAAGTCTAGGAACCTTTGGACTAGAGTGTTGTGGCTTGAATAGTGATCCCAGTCTATATTCAGGTAGTTGAAATCACCATGATGGTATTTGGAGATACATTTATCCCCTCCAGTGTTTTCAGGAAAGCTATGTGAGGTTTCTGAGATTGAGAGGGTGGCCTGTAACATGCTACAAA
Source organism: Protopterus annectens (assembly GCF_019279795.1). NCBI lineage: Eukaryota > Metazoa > Chordata > Ceratodontiformes > Protopteridae > Protopterus > Protopterus annectens. The sequence continues at coordinate 1,086,203,987 of NC_056732.1, read as the reverse complement.
TTGCAGAGCAGTCTTGCCTATGGTTAATTGCACCTGGATGGTCTCCGATGCATCGTGCGTTGCCACCAGCCTTGAGGTGTGGGTGTTCTTGATGAATATAGACACACCCCCCTCCCTTCTTGGTGTTGTCCGGATTTTGGGGCCAGAACGCATGATATGAGGTAAAGCCTGATAGTGCCGGGGTGCTCTCAGGAGCCTTGAACCAGGTTTCAGCCACAGCACAGACATCGATGTTCTTCATACTGAGAAGGGCCTCCAGTGCGTGCATCTTGAGGTTGAGACTTCTGCCATTGAGCAGCATTACCCTTAGTATTTTTCCTTTTTTGTGTTCTAGGGTGGTAGGTTTAGAATTTGAGCCTTGCCTAAAAAAGGCACTATGGGGGTGGCAAGAGCCTTTGCCAGTATCCGGAAGCCCAGGGATGACAGGTGCAAGCCGTCCCTTGTGAAGCAGCGTGGCTTGTCCAGCATGTCATCCCAGGCAGACAGACATTGGATCCCCTTTGAATGACACCAGAGTTTAAGCCAATTATTAAAGCTGATCATCTTGTCTCTGTATTGTGGCATCATTCTTGGTGAAGGTAGGATACTGCTCAAGGTCAGGGTCATACCTGCCTGGGCTACATAATCAGAGAGCTCCTCTATGTCTCTTTTCATGTAGTCCAAGGAGGTACGTCTCAGGTTGTTCACACCAGCGTGGACAATGACAGAGTCGTACTTGTACCTGCTGTTGAGAGACCTGAGTGCTTGCATTATGTGGTGGATTCTAGTGCCCGACAGGCAGCTTACTGTGACCTTTTCCTTGTTCAATCTGGTGAGCGGGACGTCAGTGTGTCTGACTGTGGCGTCACCAATGACGAGTGTGTCTGGCATTGAGTTTGGCCTTGAGGGCTGTGACTGTTTGGCACACTGACTATGTGGTCTATGTGTTGCATGTGTTTTGTCCTGAGGTGGCAGTTGTTTGGGTGTCTGCTTTGGTGGCCTCTGCTGTTTTGGTAGATTTTTGATCAGAGCTTCCAAATATGTCTTTGTGTATTTATGTGTATGATTTGAAGTTGGGATAGTACTATGTGAGACTGGGTTTGTGGTGTGTGTGGTTACCTTCTCCTCCTGTCTGGTCTTACCAGTCCTATGTTGAGAGAGCTCAGCCTCCAGTTTGGCTATATAGTTGCATCTCTCGCATGCATTTGTGTTTTGTGGGAGAAGGAGAGGGTTGTCCGTGTACATGAGACAATTGTAACATTGCCTCAATATTCCCAGATTCACCAGCTGAGCAGGAGAGGACACTAGCAACTGATCCCTTGACATGCTAGAAGGAATAGACAAGGACTTTAAAAGACTCCGGGGGATGTGGGTGATCGAATGGGGTTTTTGGCTGGTGGGGTACTATGTATAATAAAAGTGCTATATCAAGTAAAAAGTACTTTAGGAGAAAGTGCTAGGCTTTACAGATAGAGAATATTCTACTTAGGAATCAAGTAGAGCTGAGCTTTTTAGATATAGAATACGCTGGTTAGATCAGCAGTACAGTTCAGGGAAGGCAGTTTTAAGGGAAAATTTGAAGAGTGGACTTTAGGTAGCCCGAATAGTTTAACCTTGATTAACCGCCGCTGCTCTTGTGTGCTCCTGTGGCAACTCCACGCTAAAGCGTGCTTTATAGCAGGGGGCTGGAAAAAACAGGAAATGACCCAAAATGGCCAATGAATTACCAGTTGCTGTCTCTAACCACTCCTCTGAGGACAAACAGGCAGCTCAGTACTACCCACTCTCACTGGTGAGTAAAGAAACTTCCCTCTGGCCACACAAGAAAATGGAGGAACACAGGAACCAAATACAAAGCCCAGGGATCAGCAAATCTGATCACTGGAACAACTAGCTAAGAAAGTTAGGAAAGCAGAAGTATTATTTTGTTTTTTTTACACACACAGACAGAAAATACAGTAAATGCTTGGTTTTTCGACTAAATGCTATCAAAGGCTAGTACACTTGAGTGTATTAGCCTGTTTGTTAACTTATAAGCAAAACTTTAGCTAAGAAGTGCAGTAAACAAATTAAGCTCAGAAAAACAGAGAAAACAGGTAATATAACAATAATATAAGCACAAACAGTGGTCGAAATGCACAAAAGGTCAAAAAAGGCAATAAATAATGCTTAAAAAATACTTAGAATCAGGAAAGTCGCTTTTTCTGCTCTCTGCTGCCTTAGAAACTCTGCAGGGGACCACGAGGAGCTATGCCAAGTTCTCTAATGCCAGAAAAGCCCGCCAAAGCATGCTTTATAGCAGGGGGCTGGAAAAAACAGGAAATGACCCAAAATGGCCAATGAATTACCAGTTGCTGTCTCTAACCACCAGTACTCCCCACTCTCACTGGTGAGTAAAGAAACTTCCCTCTGGCCACACAAGAAAATGGAGGAACACAGGAACCAAATACAAAGCCCAGGGATCAGCAAATCTGATCACTGGAACAACTAGCTAAGAAAGTTAGGAAAGCAGAAGTATTTTTTTGGTTTTTTTAGTTTTTTTTACACACACAGACAGAAAATACAGTAAATGCTTGGTTTTTCGACTAAATGCTATCAAAGGCTAGTACACTTGAGTGTATTAGCCTGTTTGTTAACTTATAAGCAAAACTTTAGCTAAGAAGTGCAGTAAACAAATTAAGCTCAGAAAAACAGAGAAAACAGGTAAAATAACAATAATATAAGCACAAACAGTGGTCGAAATGCACAAAAGGTCAAAAAAGGCAATAAATAATGCTTAAAAAATACTTAGAATCAGGAAAGTCACTTTTTCTGCTCTCTGCTGCCTTAGGAACTCTGCAGGGGACCACGAGGAGCTATGCCAAGTTCTCTAATGCCAGAAAAGCCCGCCAAAGCATGCTTTATAGCAGGGGGCTGGAAAAAACAGGAAATGACCCAAAATGGCCAATGAATTACCAGTTGCTGTCTCTAACCACTCCTCTGAGGACAAACAGGCAGCTCAGTACTCCCCACTCTCACTGGTGAGTAAAGAAACTTCCCTCTGGCCACACAAGAAAATGGAGGAACACAGGAACCAAATACAAAGCCCAGGGATCAGCAAATCTGATCACTGGAACAACTAGCTAAGAAAGTTAGGAAAGCAGAAGTATTTTTTTTTTTTAGTTTTTTTTACACACACAGACAGAAAATACAGTAAATGCTTGGTTTTTCGACTAAATGCTATCAAAGGCTAGTACACTTGAGTGTATTAGCCTGTTTGTTAACTTATAAGCAAAACTTTAGCTAAGAAGTGCAGTAAACAAATTAAGCTCAGAAAAACAGAGAAAACAGGTAATATAACAATAATATAAGCACAAACAGTGGTCGAAATGCACAAAAGGTCGAAAAAGGCAATAAATAATGCTTAAAAAATACTTAGAATCAGGAAAGTCGCTTTTTCTGCTCTCTGCTGCCTTAGGAACTCTGCAGGGGACCACGAGGAGCTATGCCAAGTTCTCTAATGCCAGAAAAGCCCGCCAAAGCATGCTTTATAGCAGGGGGCTGGAAAAAACAGGAAATGACCCAAAATGGCCAATGAATTACCAGTTGCTGTCTCTAACCACTCCTCTGAGGACAAACAGGCAGCTCAGTACTCCCCACTCTCACTGGTGAGTAAAGAAACTTCCCTCTGGCCACACAAGAAAATGGAGGAACACAGGAACCAAATACAAAGCCCAGGGATCAGCAAATCTGATCACTGGAACAACTAGCTAAGAAAGTTAGGAAAGCAGAAGTATTTTTTTTTTTTTAGTTTTTTTACACACACAGACAGAAAATACAGTAAATGCTTGGTTTTTCGACTAAATGCTATCAAAGGCTAGTACATTGAGTGTATTAGCCTGTTTGTTAACTTATAAGCAAAACTTTAGCTAAGAAGTGCAGTAAACAAATTAAGCTCAAAAAAACAGAGAAAACAGGTAATATAACAATAATATAAGCACAAACAGTGGTCGAACTGCACAAAAGGTTGAAAAAGGCAATAAATAATGCTTAAAAAATACTTAGAATCAGGAAAGTCGCTTTTTCTGCTCTCTGCTGCCTTAGGAACTCTTCAGGGGACCACGAGGAGCTATGCCAAGTTCTCTAATGCCAGAAAAGCCCGCCAAAGCGTGCTTTATAGCAGGGGGCTGGAAAAAACAGGAAATGACCCAAAATGGCCAATGAATTACCAGTTGCTGTCTCTAATCACTCCTCTGAGGACAAACAGGCAGCTCAGTACTCCCCACTCTCACTGGTGAGTAAAGAAACTTCCCTCTGGCCACACAAGAAAATGGAGGAACACAGGAACCAAATACAAAGCCCAGGGATCAGCAAATCTGATCACTGGAACAACTAGCTAAGAAAGTTAGTAAAGCAGAAGTATTTTTTTTAGTTTTTTTTACACACACAGACAGAAAATACAGTAAATGCTTGGTTTTTCGACTAAATGCTATCAAAGGCTAGTACACTTGAGTGTATTAGCCTGTTTGTTAACTTATAAGCAAAACTTTAGCTAAGAAGTGCAGTAAACAAATTAAGCTCAGAAAAACAGAGAAAACAGGTAATATAACAATAATATAAGCACAAACAGTGGTCGAAATGCACAAAAGGTTGAAAAAGGCAATAAATAATGCTTAAAAAATACTTAGAATCAGGAAAGTCGCTTTTTCTGCTCTCTGCTGCCTTAGGAACTCTGCAAGGGACCACGAGGAGCTAGTTCTCTAATGCCAGAAAAGCCCGCCAAAGCGTGCTTTATAGCAGGGGGCTGGAAAAAACAGGAAATGACCCAAAATGGCCAATGAATTACCAGTTGCTGTCTCTAACCACTCCTCTGAGGACAAACAGGCAGCTCAGTACTACCCACTCTCACTGGTGAGTAAAGAAACTTCCCTCTGGCCACACAAGAAAATGGAGGAACACAGGAACCAAATACAAAGCCCAGGGATCAGCAAATCTGATCACTGGAACAACTAGCTAAGAAAGTTAGGAAAGCAGAAGTATTATTTTGGTTTTTTTAGTTTTTTTTACACACACAGACAGAAAATACAGTAAATGCTTGGTTTTTCGACTAAATGCTATCAAAGGCTAGTACACTTGAGTGTATTAGCCTGTTTGTTAACTTATAAGCAAAACTTTAGCTAAGAAGTGCAGTAAACAAATTAAGCTCAGAAAAACAGAGAAAACAGGTAATATAACAATAATATAAGCACAAACAGTGGTCGAAATGCACAAAAGGTCGAAAAAGGCAATAAATAATGCTTAAAAAATACTTAGAATCAGGAAAGTCACTTTTTCTGCTCTCTGCTGCCTTAGGAACTCTGCAGGGGACCACGAGGAGCTATGCTAATAATGTTAATGAAGGCAATGCTTGTCATGTGAATAGTGAAAATTGCTCAGTAATTAATGGTGATTCTTTTGAAGGTGATGCTGTCCCTTTAGACCCCCCCCCCCAAGGAGATCAGAGAAGTTACTGAACCAAGGGGGGGACAGCAACAATTACAAATATCAGGGTCCCACCAACCAAGGGCCCAGCTATCATCAACAGGGTTGGACAAGGAACAAGGGGAGGAGGAGGAGGAATATGGACCCGATGAGACAGAACAATTGCCATTAGTCTCCAATTCAGTGTACACAGTTGTATCTAACACTATTGGTGACTTTCACATTTACAGTTATAGTCACTGTGAGATTTCTAGCAGTTGGGCCAATTTATTTCAAAAAGGACTGATGTTTGTACCCATGCAGAAGGCTAAACTAGATCAAGTTTTACTGCAACTGAAACTTTTTTCTAGGAAGCTGAATTTTAGTGCTCTTTATGGCAATGAAGGTGCATGCACAGATTTACATCAATGTAATAAGAGGCCCAGTACCTATAATCCATCATTACATCCAAATTATTGCGATTTTTGAAGGACTGTGTGAGGAAGAAATTAGAAAAATTGTCAAATGTGCAATGTAGACTTTTACCAACTTCTCTAGGGATGAAGCTAAACTGCTTAGAGACATCACGTCTGACAGTTCTGTGTGAATTATGAAGCCCAATAAGGGAGGGGGGGCTAGTAGTCATGAGCACCAATGACTATATCAATAGAATTTTTTCATTACTTTTATCATCTGATTATGAGGAGATTTCCCTCAATGAAATGAATGTGGCAATTCATAGAGTTGATTTAGCCCTAAAAGATCTTTTCCTGAATGGTCAAATCACCCTGAGTGAGTTGGAATTTATGAAAGTGCAGTATCCCAGGACCCCCACGATCTTTGGTCTTCCAAAGATTCACAAGTCACTGGATGAACCTCCTTTGAGACCCATTACAGATGCTAAAGGGTCTAAGACTTTTTTATTGCCCATTACATTGATCAAGAATTAAAAAACATTTTTAGTGACTATTCTCCCTTGCTCAAGGATTAGTGGGAGTTTCTGGGTGAAGTGACTGATAGGTTATACAATGATGATCTTTTATTTGTTTGTATAGATGTTAAAAATTTGTACACCACCATTCCACATGAGATAGGAATTGATTGGTTTTACCAGTTTTTGGCATTACATACAAAATTAGGTAATGACAAAAGCATCACCTTAAGCTCCTTGATGGAGATTGTCCTCAAAAACAAATTTATTAGTTTTGAAGGACAACTATTTAGACAGATTAATGGTGTAGCCATGGGCGCTGCATGCACAACAGCTTTTGCCAGTGTAGTGATGACATTCTGGGAGACCAATGTGTTATTTACTTCTGAATTAAAAGGCAGTTGGTGTCTATACAAATGGTTTATAGATGACATCATAATTTTTTGACATGACTCGATGGATAGATTGTAGTTATTCCTTCAATTTATCAATTCTTCCGCATATTTTTTTGCAACTTATCATGATGGTGGACTCAGACCATGTGGATTTTCTTGATGTATCTCTGATCAAGAATAGGGAAGTTGGAAGGTTTGAATCAAACCTTTACAGAAAACCAACTTATTCCAACTCCTACCTATATTTTCAGAGTTGGCATCCTATCCACCTGAAAAAATCTATTGCTAAGGGTTAATGTGTCAGATTAGCAAGGATGGTCAGTCAAGAAGTCCAGTTCCTTGATGAGTGTAGAAAATTATTTGACATGTTTCTAAAAAGAGGTTATCCACAAAACATTTTGTGTAAAATTTTTAATGAAGTCAAAAGGAAGAGACATGTTGGGTTCTATAGTCCCCTATTAGGATCCAGGGATATACAAGCACTCACAAACCGTGGAAATAAGGAGACCAACACTATTTTTAGCAAATCCTTGGTGTTGCCTTATAATTTACACTTCAAAGAGATTAAGCAAACAATTGACAAATATTGGTCCATTTTTAGGTATGATCCAGAGGTTGCTAGTAAACTTGGAGACAGGCCCACCATAGTGTATAAAAAAGAAGCATGTCTCAAGATGATCAAGAGGAGCATTTGTAGTTCCAACACAGGGAGAATGAGTAAATGTGGGCACTGTACCCAGTGCAAAATGATTTTGGAAGGGACAGAAGTTTATATACATGGGTACGGAAGTATTAAGTTAAAAAGGAAGTTCAATTGTGACAGTAAAGGGGTTGTCTATGCAGCGGTTTGTCATGACTGCACTTGTTTCTATATTGGTAAAACCATCAGGCATTTTAGGTATCGTATTTATCAGTGCAGTTATGACATTAACGAGAAAGTTGAGCGCAATGCTCTATTTAGACACCTTAAGGTTTACTCCACACACACCTTTAAATTTATTCTCATAGATGGTTTGGAAAATGATCCCTGAGGTGGACCTAGAGATATTCTTTTGGAGGTCTTGGAATTAAAGTGGCAGCTTAGAGTTAATGCTGGGCTCCAACCTGGGTTAAATGATGTTATTTCTGTCTCCAGATATTTGAAATTGAAGTCTATGTTATTGTTTTAAATGGCATTATTTGTTTGTTCTATATGTTCATGTTTTTTGCATTTAAAAAAAAAACCTTCATATATACATACAAAATTTCTTTTGAATGTCACTTTAAGTGTTGATTAATGGCCTGGGGGCGGGGTTTGCTACAATTTTAAAAGTGTTTGTGACTATGGTGATTTTATTCTGATGAAGTCCAGATACACACACACACACACACACACACACACACACACACACACACACACACACACACACACACACACAAACACACCAGTTGACCACAGTCTCTTGAATGTCAACCTAGTGAACACTAACAAGCACGTGCACACAGAAACACACCAGTTGACCACAGTGAGAATACAATCCCTATCTGAGTGTTTACAGAGCACAATACTTAATGCCAGTGCCACAGCACAAGTCTATCTTCTACAGTGTCAGACAATACTTTATAGCTGATGACATCAGCAGTATTTGGTGAGAAGATGTTAGTAGAAGTGTCTCACATGCTGGTCTAAACTGGTCTCCTGAATGTCACCTAAGTGAACACAGACACACACACACACACACACACACACACACACACACACACACACACACACACACACACACACACACACATCTACACACACCAGTTGACCACCATGAGAAAAGAACCTCTGCATGACTATTTACAGAGTACAGTACTTAATGCAAGACCCACAGCACAAGTTGGATTCTTTAGTGTCAGACAACACTTTATAGCTGACATCAGCGGTGTCTGTTGAGAAGAAGATGGTAGTAGGAGTGCTTCACATGGTGGTCTAAAATGGTCTATTGAATTTCAACCAGGTGAACAATAGCGCACACACACACACACACACACACACACACACACACACACACACACACACACACACACACACACACACACACACACACACCATTTGACTGCAGTAAGATTTGAAGCCCTACCTTATTAAGTACATCAGCTGGAGAACTCAGTACTTAACACAAGTGACACGGCTCAAGTCTGACTTTTACAATGCTGCTGGACAACTTATAGTGGATGACATCATTATTGGATGTTTGAGAGAAGATGTTGGGAGGCCTGTATGAAATGGCTGGGTAGCTAGGTATGACTGTCAAAATACTTGCACTTCAAAGGACTGGCTTGCTAACAGTAGGCTATACAGCTACACTCTTCTGACTACACACACACACACACACACACACACACACACACACACACACACACACACACACACACACACACACACACACACACACACACCAGTTCATCCCAATGAGATTAAAACCTCTACCTTAGTACATCAGCTAGAAAATTCAGTACTTAACACTAGTGTCACAGCATAAGTCTGACATTTACAATGATGCTGGTCAACTTATAGTGGATGACATCATCATTGCATGCTTAAGAAAATATGTTGGGAGGTCTGTATGAAATGGATAGGTAGCCATGTACAACTGTCAAAATATTTGCACTAGATGGGGCTGACTTGGTGACAGTAGGGTACACAGTTACACTCTTCTGACTTCACTAAAACATACACCAGTTGATTGCAGTGAAATTAGAACCCATAACTAAGTACACCAGCTAGAGAGCTTGGTACTTAACACAGTTGCCACAGCACAAGTCTGATTTTTTACAATGTTGCTGGTCAACTTATACTGGATGACATCAATACTGGATACTTGAGAAAAGATGTAGGGAGCCCTGTATGAAATAGATGGGTAGCCATGTATGACTATCAAAATATTTTCACTCCATGGGACTGAACTGCTGACAGTGGGATACACAGTTACTTTCTTCTGACTATACATACCAGTTGACTGTAATGAGATTAGATCCCCTACTAAACTAAGTACACCAGTTAGAGAACTCAGTACTTAACTCAAGCACCATGGCACAAGTCTGACTTTTAGAATGTTGCTGGATAATTTATAGTGGATGACATCATCACTGGATGTTTGAGGAAGATTTTGGGTGGTCTGTATGAAATGAGTGGGTAGACATGTACAACTCTCAAAATATTTGCACTCTATGGGACTGAATTGCTGACAGCAGGCTATACAGTATATGCTCTTCTAATTACACACAGAAACACACACTCAACAGTTGACTGCAGGGAGATTAGAACCCCTATCTAACTAAGTACACCAGCTAGAGAACTCAGTACATAATACTAGCACTACAGCACAAGTCTGACTTTTACAATGCTGTTGGGCAACTTATAGTGGATGACATCATCAATGCATGTTTGAGAGAAGATGCTAAGAGGCCTGTATGAAATGGATGGGTAGTCAGGTATGACTGTCAAAATACTTGAACTCCATGGGACTGAATTGCTGAAAGTGGGATTTAGTTACACTCTTTTGACCACACACACAAGCACACACCAGTTGACTGCAGTGAGATTAGAGCCCCTAAGTACGCCAGTTAGAGAACTCAGTACTTAACACAAGTGCCATGGCAAAAATCTGATTTTTACAATGCTGATGGACAACTTATAGTGGATGCCATCATCAATTGATGTTTGAAGGAAGAGGTTGGGATGCCTGCATGAAATGAATGGGTAGCTATGTACAACTGTCAAAATATTTGCACATCATGGGACTGAATTGCTGACAGTATTTATTTATTTATTTATTTTATTTTACATTTGTTAACCGGGAAATTCCAACTGGACCAGGTCCATTTACAGTGGAGGCCTGGGTAGAAAAGCTCCGAAACATTGTGACAAAAAAAAAAACAAGAGAAGCAAATTTATACAGTGTTATACAAAGGTCATTTAAGTAATATAACATGGAGTTAGACATTTTGCCAGACAAACACTGAAAATATATAAAATAAATTGGAAAAATACATTTTCCAGGTGAAACAGTCGGGATTTCCATTCAATGTGCACAAAGAGGAGCAATCGCCCACTATGAGAAGTAGCAATGAATAGCCAGAGTTATTGGCTGGGTTTAATACTGTAGAGGGTTAAAGTGAGTAGCTTGGAAGTTGGAAAAAGAAGGAGGGAGATGGGAGAGTAAAGGTTAAGTGATACAAGGACATAACCAGGTGTTTAGTAGATGTGATTTGAGAGAATTTTTGAATTGTGGGGTGGTAGAGGCAGTGGTCAGAGAATGGAGGAAGGAATTCCAGTTTTTAGCAAAGGTGTGGGAAAACAGCGCTTTGCCTGCAGTATTGTTTGCCCTGGAGATGCAGAGGTGATATTTGTCACTAGATGGGAGATGCTGATTTGCAGTGTAATGGGTACGAAGATTTGATATAGATGGGTTTTTTAGGGTACTTAAGGATGTTATATGCAGTAACTAGCTGGTGGTAGTTAAGTAGTTGTGGTAACTCTAGCCATTTTAGTTTTTTTAGTGCACAACAGTGACGTGTTCTGTAACTGGAGTTTGTAGCAAACTTGGCTATCTTTTTGTAACAGGATTCTAGCTTGTTTGGGTCAGTTTTTTTAATATGGGTGAAAATAGGTGCTGCGCACAGTAGTGTGGACAGAAGGTGACTCTGGGCAAGGGTGACTCTTGCTTGGTGTGAGAGAAAGTTTTTGTGCCTATATAGTGCACCCATTTTTTGTGAACCAATTTGATGGTTTGTGAGATGTGGATATCAAAGTGAAGATTGTTGTCAATTTCAATACCAAGAAGTTTGGTGTGGTCAGAAGGGAAGATGGTAGTGCCATTTTTAGAGGTATAAAATATATAAATAAATACTTAACACAAGCACCGCAGCACAAGTCCGACTTTTACAGTGCTGCTGGACAACGCATAATGGATGACATCATCATCGGATGTTTAAGAGAAGTTTCTGGAAGATGTGTATGAAATGGATAAGTAGCCATGTATGACTGTCAAAATATTTGCACTCCATGGGACTGAATTCCTGGTAGTAGGATACACAGTTATGCTCTTCTGAAGTATACATTTGCCTTGTGATAGTGGTCTTTATAGATGATGCCATCATTATTATATCATCTGGTTCACACATCCTGTTATAAGCGTGATGTGCAAAGTGTAGATGTACTATTTTCTGTTGTGTTTCCAATGTGCAGGTATACATTAAGAGACAGCTTGTCAAACTAGATGCAAACAGGTGTCAGGGATGCATGTAGCAGAAATGAGACATAAGCACCTGTTTCCCAGGATGCTGTTTACATTACACACTTAAATTGTTACATATAGACACACACATTTTTTAATCATATTTGTGTGTTCATATTTGCGAAGCATTGCTGTCCACATTAATACAAGTATAAAACAATCTGAATATGTATTGTCATTATAAAGGTGTACATGTTATGCAACAATATTTTTTTCAATTTATTTCTGTAGTGTAATTGATATTTGGGAACAAATACTGAGATACCAAGTTTCAAGGGCATGGGTGCAGGTAACACATGGCTGAGTGTAAGTATGTGTTGAGTCATTAAAAGTGCCTTATCTTTGGTTGTGTTTTTTACATGGACTTTAATGGGATGAAGACTAACTAGACAGTAAACATAAGTAATACATGCTAAAAAGCACTTTCCGTATCGCACCACTGAGCAGCTGGTTTGCACAATCGATGGCTACATGTTGGTACATGCCAGATACACATTTAAGGACTCTAGTTGAACTTGAGAAGTACTTATACATACTAACTATGGTGGACACAGATAACAGATACTATAGTGTTCATAAATAGTTCATTTTGGATGTGTTGTGTCATAGAGTAAACTTAGAAAATATTTATACTGCTTCCCCAAATGCAGGTCTCTGTTTCATTCAGAAAATTATAAGAGTTGTATTTGTTCACTTTCCTCCTCACTAACACATTAAGTGGAGAGGCATGGTAGTCAGCACTTTGGGCAGTACTGAGTGGAAGAAACACACTTGCTGCCAAGCTGACTCTTTGGCATTAGTTGTAAGAGCACTAAGTTCTTAATTTGAGCACAGATGATACAGAGTTCCAATACAATTCTATCTAATATTTTTACATGTGTATTCATGATGCCATTAAATAATTACATGTAATAATTATTGGAAATGTAAGAGTGAATGGCTACAGTAAAGTACTGTATAAAAACAAACAGTACTCAAGTGATTTATGTCAGCAATACACATTGTTATTGAATTTATGAAATTCTTAATATGAGTGCCTTTATTATACTTTAACTGTGTGTTTCCTTAGTGCAGCAGATTTAAGCAGCATTGTGCTGAGGTAACTGCACTATACCATAGGATATGAAGAGCCATTAACCATTGCCCGGCTTTGGTATGTGATGCCAAACTCAGTGTGCAAATGCAGAGGATAAAAACTGAAGGGCTTCATTGGGGGTTTCTTATTTATCTTTATGGTGTGTGATTGTATTTTTTGACCAGTTTAAAGGTGTGAAAATGTGTTAGATAAGAAAGTGGTGGAATGGAAGGCAAGCATGGGGAAGCAATATAGGAATGTGCAAGAGAGTGATAGGAATGAACTGTAGCTATTCACTTCTTCAACAGTGTAAAAGGAATATGTATAAAATATTGGCTGAAGTTGGACTGTCCCCTCAACAAAAATGGATGACAACAATGCAATTATGTTGCATAGCCAACTGGACCAAATCAAGGGTGTTGAGAAGAGACGTGTGTGAAGTGGAGAGCTATGTATGAGATATGATAATATATATAATTTTTTGGGGACAGGTGCCCATTTTTGAGTTTTTATTTCAGTATGAAACGAATGTTGGGTAAGGTATGTAAGTATTTCAGGGTCAGGTAAGTAGGGTAGATGAGGAAGTGCATTGCAGACAAATAGGACAAACAAGACAAGAGACAAGGATGGTGAGAGACACAACAGATTGGGGGACATCATAACTGGGAATAGACTGTCAAACATGGAGATATTGAGAATCTATCCTCACCAGCAGACCTGCCATCACCGTCCCCCCTCCTCAGCTTGCTGTTGGACTGCTTGATGCTTTCATTTGCCCAGCATTCCAGTCAGCATCTTTTTCATCCAGCTGAGATGTGCACCAATGGTGCTTTTTGCAACCTCATGCACCATGCCTGGCATCTCCTGCCAGGTAATAAAATCACCACCTCCACCAATACTCCTGTAGGGTACCGCTGCACAAGCTGCCAGGGTAATGTTACCTGATGTGGAGGGCCCAGGTAGTGCAGGGGCTGCAGAGACAGTACTACCAGTTTGGGTCCAACATGTGCTGGGCACTGGTGAAATAACTGTTGGAGAAAGCAGGTTGAGCTGCAGTGGTTGGCCTACCTCCCTGCTCTGTAAATCATTTTGTGAATTGTCAGAAATTGATGACATCAGAACATTGTGACCACACATGTAAAAATAAAAAAGAAAGATAATGGGTGGGGTAACAGAAAAAAAAGAAAATAATTAGTTCCATTATATGTGTCATACAATAAATTACTATGATAATTAAAAGAATTTAACTTTTACATTAACTATACTTTTTAACAACTACAAACTATGACTGATGATTGTTCCAACTAATCCTTACAATATGGATATTTACACATATGCTTGATCAAATAATACAGATTAAGTTAACAGCATGTCATGTATGCCAATTTTGTTGAAATCATTATTTAATATTTTTAAATTATTGTACTACATATTCATTACCAGTGGGGTTTGAACCCACAACATCTGAATACACTATTACAATTGACTCCTACAGTTGGCTTAAGTTAAAGACTGAAACATGCATGCTTGATTTTACAATTAAGACATGCATGCTTAATTTGATAATAATGTATTCAAGAGCAATACTTTAGATAAAATAATTTTATTCTTTTGTGCTTCATACGTACGTCTTGTGCTTCTCTCAATTATTCCAAATGCTCAGCATGGGCATCTCTGTTCACTGCTACCTCCTGGGGGGGGGGGGGGCTGTAACAGAAAAAGGGGTGAAAAAGAGAGGAGTATTATGCATACCAATCTTGGCTATATCCTGCTTTCTATCTAATTTTAAGAATTATTGTCTGTATACTTAACTGTGGGAAGTCAGCAGTCCTAAACTCATCCAACCATTGGTTGCTTTGTTCGTGCCTGTGTCTTTTCAGGTCATTATAGTGGTACTTGCATTGCTTTCTGGTGAGTAGAATACCAGTCACATTGGAAACAGCCTTGGGCAGACTATTCCAAGCCTCAGATTTGTATTGAGACCTGGTATAGTTCCCCCTGCAGAAGCCTACTACTGTAGTGCTTCACATGAAGTGCAACAAAAATTCTGAACTCTTCCAGACCCCATCTTTGAGCCCTAAATTGGCCACCTTTCCTTCTAGCTCCAGTCATGTCCATACAAGTCAAACAGCAACAGTTAGAGTATTTTCCCACCAATTCGAGATATTGCATTTTGCAGCTAGTCCACAAACGCAATCAAACATGCCATTCGCGTTTGCATGGTGTTAAGTGGACAGCAACAGTGCCAAGCATAGGGGAAGGTAGTTTATGAACTAGGAAGGGTTATGTGACAGTTGGCATTAGTTTTTGGTTTGGATGCTGCTGTAATTGTTAGTTGATTTAAGTCTGCAAATGTGTATTAGGGGTAAAAAATTTATGACCTGAGAAATTTTTTATCTCTTTACACACTAATAAAAGTATTTTTTGTACAATGTAGGATTCAAACCTATGCAAAATAGACTAAACATATTTTTCCACATAGGTGTTTTTTCATCCTTGCCACAGAAGATGTACTTGTCAGATATGCTCATTTATTATATATACACATGGCAGAGTGAGGGGTGAGCCATGTATATGTTTGTGACAAGACAAGGTCCTGGTTTATACATTCATGCGTCTGTGGCTATCATTGAAGTATGAAGTTCATCCAAGACCGGAAAAGACAATTATAATTACAGAAACATAATTGTCAATATACCCTCAGTTACACATATAATTCATAAGAGCTCCAGTGCTATACATGGTTATTGTTATTTAAAATTATGTTTACATTGTTCTTTAATTTTTAAAACTGAGTGGACAAGCATTAAACCCTGGCTCACTGGTATTGTGAGCATTAACCTATACCATTTGCCACAGGTAAGATTGGGCTACAAGTGTATTTTTACATTCATTACTATGCAGAGTGCTCTTTGCAACTGAGACCTGGTTTGTCTGACCTGCTTATTACTTATACATACACATTAAAGAGTTGAGTGTTTATCCATGTATGTGTGTGACATGAAAGTTCAGAAAATAAATGTTTAATTGTACAACAATAATTACCATAATTCTACTGATACACAACATTGTACATTTAATATTATATCTGATATCCTGTGTATGCTCAATGCACCGGCTAAAGATAGTTATTTCTATGTTATTATTTTTTAATTGTTAATTTTTATATAAATTAAACTAGAACAGCAGTAATACAACTTTGGCCTTTGCTGTATTAGAACCAAGGCTCACCTGTATTGTAGCCCTTAACTTACTTCTGCTGCTTCAGGTACAACTAGGCAGCAGCTGTATATTTTCATATACAAAACAATTGTATGTTTGCTGACCACTAAGCAACACCACTTAACATGTCTGCACAGTGGCAAACAGCACTTGATAGAACGTTTCCATTTTGAAATTGACAATTGTCTCCTTAGTGTCTGTAGGTGTTCTGGACCATCCAGGTATTGTTGAATGTCACACAATGTCACTTACTGGGTTTGTGCAATGGAAAGCAAAAGTTGAAACAATGAATCTTTTTTGAAATTGAAAAGTGTCTGCCTATTGCCTGCAGGTGTTCTGGACCTGCAGGTGTTGCAGACTGTTGCTCAATGCTGCTTAGAAGGTTTGGGTGATGGAAAGCAATAGCAGTAAAAATATATCCATTTTGAAATTGACAATGTCTGCTTGTTATCCAGGGTATTAGACTCTAAATGATCCTAGGTAAGTGATACACAAATGTGATAGGCAAAGCTAAGCATGCATTACTCTTGTAAAAGTTTTAATTAGGTTTCATCGTTAAAAAGTATGTACAGGACTTGAACCATGATATAAATATATTATGAACTGTATGCTTCATCATGTTTGCCAGGTGTGCTATATACACACTGTTGATTCACAGCTATAATTTATTTTCTATAAATTTATTTTTGATTTTTTTCTATATTTTCTATTTTTTATTTTTCTTTATCACACAAGTAACTTCACATTAAATTGAATGTATTCATCCATTTCACTGTGTTTGCACAAAGCCGCACACCATGCAAACAATATTATAAAAAAACAGAAAAAAAGACATATAACACTTGTACACTCTTAGTTTTTGTACATGTGTTGCTTACATATTTAGTGCAATGAATGATCACACAACCATTTATGAATATTGTTTGCACCAGTGCAGCTGTGTCTTCTCTTTATATTATGTTCATTCTTCTGTGCTGTTGACTTCCATTTTAAAACTTGCTAGAGTTACTTCTACACTTTCTAAGTGAATCCTGGCTGACGCACCCACTGGAGGTAGGGAGCCTGAATTGTTGTTTATTCCTTCAGCCTAACACTAATTATTGACATTCTGCCATCCATTAGCAACAAACACTGAGGTAGTGCATACATTATGTTTACAGCTGCTACAAGAAGCCATAAATCTGGGATTCAACAATTCTAATGTGTTCACACTTCATTTGCATCTTTAGCATGCTCAGAAGCTTCAATCTACACCATAAGAAAGTAACTGTGTAGCTAGGGAACTTGAAGGTGAGTGGACATGTGTATTTGTAGACCACAGAGGACTGATATTTATTTTGATGCATATGCATAGAAGGTTTCAGATGTTGCTAAGCTATACTTGTATTTTTCAAGTACATGCTAGATTTGTCAACATGTTGCACAGAAAACTTTTATATATATATATATATATATATATATATATATATATATATATATATATATATATATACATATATAAAATATATATATACATACAATAGGATATTAAACTATTACCATTATGCACTTCTTATAGTTCACTCTTGGGATAGGCATTGTTGGCAAGCATTGGCTTTCACAGATAGATAACCTTATTAACTGTCATTACAATTGGTATTGTTAAAAGTGGTTACCTTACAGACTTCTATTTTATTTCATGAAAATATAAAGTACTTATATTGTCAATGACACAGGGGTGTTATACTTCTGTGATGGCCCATAGACACTGCCAGGGGAGTGCTGGCCATAGTGAGATGTGACTAGCAATTGTATACAGTTGACTTTTGCACTGTAAATGTGTACACATTTTCCAACAATTGTGTGGAAAGCATTTATAACAAATGCAGTATGTGTTATTCTTTGGATTGTATGGACTGTCATTTTCCCATTGTTTTGGGAGTGAAGGACCCAACTACTATTTGTGTGTTTCCACAGCAGAAGTTGAGCTTCAAGAGTTTTGCTCTTGTACTTGTTTAGTCTTCCTGGTATTTCCATGGTAAACAATACAGTACTCCATTGGTATTCCTTGTTTTGGACTAAACATTGGTTTGTGTGTGATGTTATAAATACAACCTTATATCACACGACTTATACTTAGTTACATCAGCAGGTAACAGTATGCAAGGATCATCATTCATGTTCTTAGACATTTATTGTAATAGTCTGCATTCAACACTTACCTCGATAATCCTGCAGTTACAAGTGTTTTGCTTTGGGTCTGAGTCTGTGTGATGCTAGCAGTACACAGCCATTACATGGGTAAGTAACAGTTGTGAGTGTTGCTAGGCATCAATGTTACTGCATGCATGTGCATAGGATGCAGGTTTCACCACTATGGTGGTGAGCATTTGTGCTGTCCATTGCCTCTTAGCCAGGGCGAAGGCATATTATGCACACCTATGTCTGCCAGGACCCACAACAGCTGGTGGTTCTCCCTTTGATTCATCACCTTCATGTGGGTATGGTGACCTTGTCAGTGGTGGTGGGATGTGTACACCTTCCCCTTGGTGTTCCTGCTGCAGATATTTTCTCAAAATGATATTGTGGACAATGGGAGAGATAGTGAAAATTTCAGCACAGGTACAGAAATTGTACTGCAGGGTTCCTCTCGATGTAGCTAAAAACTGGAACCATGACTTCAGCAGCTCAAACACACACTCCATGATACTTCTTGTTTAAGTGTATGTCTCATTTTAGCATTTTTTGGTGGGTGCATATGCATTTCTGATGGGTGTCATCAGCCATAGTTCTAGTGTGTATCCTACATACCACAGTAAATGACACTCTGGGTTATCACCCCTGGAAAACCTATGATAGAGTTGGGAGTTGTGCCAGATATGTGAGTCATGGTAACTGCTAGCATTGCCAGCACACACATACAGGATGATTCCCTTTTGACCTTGCAGGTAATGGACTGGAAGACCTTTCTGTTTATATACACCTACCCTGTTCCCCAGGTGCTGCCTTGATTTCAACATGCTGCAGTCTATCACACACTTAGGACTTCAGTGAAGTGTGCTAGAATGTAGAATTCCTGCATAGTTGATGCTCTGTACTCAGGTGTATGGGGAAACTGTATATAATCAGTGATGTATTGTAGCATAGCATTCAGGAGCTGATGTAAGATCCTGGCTTCTGATGCCTGTGACACCCCCAGCATATTCTGTTTTGGCCTCTGAAAGATTCTTGTAGCTAATACTCTAAGCGCTGCACATAACTTAGTCTCTACCAGTATTGGTTGCCTTCAGTTTGCCCTTGCTCTCATTTGTGGCCAACAGTGGTTGCAAAGTTCCTGTATTCATCCTGCAGTCCTCTACAGGTTCCAAATCATGCAGATCATGGAAAGTTAAACAGAGTCTAAACATACTTCTCCAGCTTGGCCGAGGTATATTAGCAGAAGCAGGAGCATAGACTTGGGCCTGTTGCACATACACATGTATAAGAGCAGCTGTAGCCCCTAGCATTGTTTCAGTGTACAGAAGTTTCCGAGGCTGTATTCCTATAAGTTCTGGAATTCACATGGAAAACCTACACTGAGTCTACATGATTGCTTTATAGCTTGTTGAATAGCTCCTCCATCTTGGATTAGTTAATTAACATACAATTCAGCTGCTTATGCTGTAATTAGCATGCCATGATGTTTGCCATGTTTGTGTGGCTCTACATACCATGTAGAGCCGCTTACTGAATACATAAATAGTGCACGACCATGTGCACATCAAGTCACAACACACACAAGGTCTTAGAGGACCATGTAGGATTTATTGAATCCACACCATTATTTGTTTTAAAATAAATGATCAAATTAATTCAAAAATTCAACTTTTTGCTGACAATAGTTGTTAACATTGATTTCCTTGATTTGGGGTTTAAGCATTAATCATAATAAAATAAATGCCTTATTAATTAATAAAAAAATAAATGGTTTATTAATAGGTAATATTGACTTTCATTGGAATAATAAGCAAATAAAATATTTAGGTTTTATAATGATTCAAGGCTGCAAAGGCATAGTTCTAACTAATTATAATAATATTTTTAAATATGTTGTTCAGTTTATGAATAATTGGAACAAGTTCTTTTTACAATAGAGAAAATATTATCTCTGATTAAAATGATAATTTTACCAAAGATTTGATATACTATTCAATCTATTTCCATATTTCAAAAAATAACAATGTACTTCAAAAGTTTTTTGGCATCCCAATAAGCCTATGATATCCTTTGAACATGATATAAAAAGCTGGAAAGAAGGAGGTACTGGTTTCCCTGATGCAGAATTATATGTAATATTTTCTGTTTTTAAGACTGTAATATTATGGTATTATTATTATAATATGTATATTAAACAAGCGTATAACTTCTTTACATATATAAATATTACCTAATAATGTCATGTGGTTACTAAATATTATTTTACTAAGAATGTAAATAAATCCTCAGGCTATTATTATATTAATAACACACAATATATTTAGGAATTTCAATTACAGTAATCGTCATATAAAAATATGGGCCAGAATCAATAAAGCCTACACTAAGTGTACACAATATGTATTCAAAAAAATTCGTAGCAGGTTTTTTGTGCTTTCTAGTCACTCAGAAAGATTACACTAAGAGCACATGTAGTCGGCACTTTGTGGTAACCTTTATGAATCCCTGTCAATATTTAAAGCTGCAAGAATATCACTAGGAAAACAAAAATTAGGAGGAAGAAGGTATGAGTTATGTCTGTGTTGTCTCTTCACTCAGAACAGTGTACACTTAGTGTAGGCTTTATTGAATCTGACGCTATGTTTTCACATTATTTCCTTCAGCATTTACAGAAGGTTAAATAGCATCTTACATAGTAACAAGATGATGATTAAAAACTAATTTAATTTTTGGTATTATTTCTTAAATGATACTAATATATGTTCATTTAAATTTTGAATGAATAAATATGACTTTGATTTGAATAACTACCTTATTATTCAAGATCATAGATGTTGTATCTTTCGGCTTTTCCCGGTTAGGGGTTGCCACAGCGGAACTCCGGTCCGCTAATGATTGGCAGTAGATTTTTATGTACCGAGTTGCCAGCCCTGATGCACAACCTTCAACGAAGGTACGCCCATTCATGCATCTCTCCACACAGAAGATGCTTTAGTTGAGAATCGAACAGGACAACATCTTACTGTGAGGCGACAACGCTACCGCAGCACCACCACAGCATCGGTGGTGGTGATGTGGTAGTGCTGTCACCTGACAGTAAGACGTTGTCCCATTCGATTCTCAGCTAGAGCATCTTCTGCCTGGAGACATGCGTGAATGGGCATACCTTCGTTGAAGGTTGTACGTGAGGGCTGGCAACTCGGCACATAGAAATCTACTGCCAATCATTAGCGGACCGGAGTTCCGCTGTGGCAACCCCTAACCGGGAAAAGCAGAAAGACATCATAGATAATATATAATATCTATAATGGATTTAATTTCAGATTTAGAAAAAAATGTCTATCCATATGGTGCATATTAGCAATAGCTAGAAAGAATGCTACCAAAAAAAATTGGAAAAACATTACTACACCCTCTATAGCAGAGTTTATAAACATTGAAACATATGTTTGTCAAGATGAATTGTATACTAGTAGGTTGTGAACTAACAAAAATACACATAGTTACAATTATTGGTTTTAAGTAAAAAAAAATAGAAAATATTGAAAGACTTTCTATATTAGTAACTAATGACTTTATACAATCTGATATAGAGAATTTTGTAAATAGTTTGTGCTATTTGCTATTTGTTGTGTTAATATGTTAATCTATTCTGTTAAAATTTAAATAAAACACTAAAAAAAGACAGATTGTGTAAAGGTCTTGGAGTCTAGAGAGAGATTTGGCAGAACAGATTAGGGTCAAGTCATCAATTTACTGACCTTTTTTGTAGCAGTGCAGAGGTCATTGATGAGTATGTTGGAAAGTATGTGGCCTAGTAAATATCGTTGTGGGACACCAGTACACATTGGCAATAAGTTGGAGAAATCATTTCCCATTTCACTTCTTGTACTCTGTTTGAGAGGAAACTATGGAACCACTGGAGTTAAGAGTCAGTGGGTTCTAAGGATGAGAACTTGTATAAGATTTTTTGATGAGGCAGTATCAATGGCAAGAGTTTGATACTTCTAGGAAGATGATGGAGAGAAGCCTTCAGCCATTTCTTTGGGTGTTGATAGTATTAATAAAATTCAGCAAAGCAGTAGTTGTACTTTGATGAGGACAAAAGCCATGTTGGGTTGAAGACAGAAAGTGATTAGATAGTCGAAAATTTGATTATGAATACATTTTTCTAATATTTTTATACAGGAGATAAAATGGCAATTGGCCTATAGTTTGAATGATCTCTACCCTGTGCTGTGGAATCATGATTGATCTTTTTCCATAGTAAAGGAACTTTATTTTCAGATCTGGATTGTTTTATCAGAAATAAAACAAGATATGCAATAACCTCAGCTATTTTAAGATATCTGCCAGCCAGATTGTCAGGGCAGCTCTGATAGGCTTTAATGTTTGGGATATTTTATGATGGTATCTGTGGGAATTGGTTAAAAGGGTAAATGTAGAAGGAGGTTATTTGACTGAGAAGATTCCTCAAGAGCTTTATTAGTGACCTGGTTGGTTAATAACTGTACTATCTGTATAAAGTGGATATTTAATTGGTTGGCTATGGTATCATTTTCCTTCCATGTGTTTTGGTGTTGGCTGTGTAGCTTGCCCTGGATATAACAGCTTATTGACTGAGGCCTAAAACAGTTTTTGGTTATTACTGCATATGATTTGACTGGTTGTGAAACAGGTTTTTAATCTTTAGTTTCATAGTGGTCCATATGCTAGTAAAGTATTAGGTTTATTTTTTGTCCAGACTTTCAATGCTTTTTCTCTTTGTTTCATGAGTCTTTAGGTGCTAAGGAAAGCCATGGGGCAGGACTGGCTTAGACTCTTTTTATTTTGAAGATTCTGTTGAACCCAGAGACAGCATCATCTATGGGAAGAGTCTTTAATGACTTCCAGTTAAGGAAATTTAGTGTATTAATACAAGTGCCTTCATGAAAAGTGGTAGGTTTTCTTAACAGGTAGTAATGAGGTAATTTGTGGCTGTTCCTTTCATACCTTATGGTGTAGATTGGTAAATGATTACTTGGGCTGTCTGATATTTTATTTGAAGATGATGTTAGGATCCAGTTGAAGGTTGATTGTCTGGCTGTGGCATTGTTGTATCTAGTTGGTATCATTATAAGTTGGGTGAACTTTTATAGATGTATATTATTTGTTGGATTTTCAAATTGTATAGTTTGCCAATTTAAATTAACATCAACCAACATCATGACTTCATGAGGGATTTTGAGGAGACCCAGCAGAGAATACCTTCCAGTGTTTTAGTATTGTTACCTAGATGTATGTTTAGATTTTGTATGGTTAGCAGGAATTCCAAGTTAAAAAATGTTTGCAGGGAGTGGGGAGAAAAGGAGATATTTCATGTGTCACCTTTGGCATCCACATCCCACCCCCACCCCCCAGTAAGGAAACATCCTTAAAAAACTTCTCCAAGGCCAACTTCATGCTACTCAAGTCAGAAGTGACAAATGTCATGACACCCATGCAGATGAAAACTGAAAGTTCGACTGCTGAATCCTACACTAAAGCACTGTATGAGCACATCCACTCGTGCATGAATCATGCCATCCCAAATAGAACCAAGACGTTCTCCTCCAAAAAAAAGAAAGCCAATCTGGTGGTCTTCTGTCATAAACAACTATACAACAGAAGGAAGAAATTGTTGCAGAAAAGGAAAATCTCAGGATGCAAAAAACTCCCTTACCAGCCTCAGTAAGAAGCTGAGATCCCTCATAAAATCCTCCAAAGCTAGTTACGAAAATAAATTGCCAAAGATTCCAAAGACAACCACAAGGCATTCTATAGCTATGCCAAGAATCTAAATGGCAATGCTCAGATCTGCTCTGACCTACAACAGAATGGCATTAAATATATTGATCCCAAGGACATTGCCAATATCCTGGCAGATCGATTCAGTGCCAACTTCACCCCCCTCTCACCCCCTAAAGGGCCCATCTCAATACTGAAAGATTGCCAAATTCCAGTAATCACAGCCACACAGGTAAAAACCGCACTCTCCAAAGTTAAGAATATAGCATCCATGGGACCAGACGACATCTCAGGCTGTGTACTACATGAACTACAAAATGAACTGGCATCTCACCTAAGTGTCATGTTTAATCATAGCCTAACCTCAGGCTTTGTGCCCATTGAGTGGTGCACAGCTACAGTTATCTCACTCCACAAGGGGGGATCCACCTTGGATCCTGGGAACTACTGTCCCATCAGTCTGACGAGCCTGATCTGCAAGGCCATTGAACGTATTATCATGGAACTTATAAACAAAGACATTGGCAACCTTCAAACACTGGACTCCACCCAGTTTGGATTTGTGAAGGGTCTATCGTGTTTCCTGAACCTGATTGACTTCTTCGAATCAGTCTCCAGAGCCATGGATGAGGGTAAGGTGGTCCACACAGCCTATCTGGACCTTGCCAAAGGCTTCAACACCACCCCCCACTCTGAAATTATAGGTAAACTTATTAAGCTGGGCATAAATCCCTATGTCAGTCGATGGGTTGCCAACTGGCTTACTGACAGAACCCACACTGTAAAAGTAGCTGAATCCAAATCCAGCTCCAGACAAGTGACAACTGGAGTGCCTCAGGATTCAGTCCTGGGACCGCTCTTGTTTGGCATTGACTTCTCTGAAATACAGGCCAACACTAAAGGACCCTGGCTAACAAAGTTCGCAGATGACTGCAAACTGGGAGCCATTATTGAATCCCCAAATGAAGTGAATATTCTACAAAATGGCCTTACAGAAACAGATGCTTGGTGCTAGAGCCATGGGCTCAAGCTCAATGCCAAGAAGTTTATAGTTAGCCCCCTTGGGAAAAACCATGTACCCATGAATTACCACATAGGTGGCAGTACATTAAACACTGAAAGTGTGATAAGAGACTTAGGAATGCAAGTGGACAGTGGTCTCACCTTCGATAACCACATCGCTACAACAGTCAGGAAATCCTTCTATGTGGCACACCTCATCACTAAGGGCTTTTCATCCAGAAAAATGGAGGTCATTGCCCCACTGTACTCATCCCTCATTTGACCCATCATAGAGTACAACACCCCATTTGGTATGTACCTCACAAGACATCTGCAACAACTGGAAAAGCCACAGAAATGCCTCACTAAAAGAATCACAGGCCTAAAGCAGATGCCCTATGCTGATCAACTAAAAAAACTCCAGCTATACTTTGTCGCATATTGTCTACTCAGAGGCAATCTATGCTTAACATACAAGGCCATGTCAAACCCAGAGCTGTTGGACATGCTACACTCAAAGAAATCTCAATCCATCAGAGCCACACGCTCCAGGGAGCTAAACCTTGTCATCACAATGAACAAAACATGCTGGAGGGATAGGTTCCTGACCCAGAGACTCCCCATACTCTGGAATAGACTGCCCATACATGTCAAGCAGAGTGCCTCCTTGGCCCTCTTCAAAAGGAACCTTGACGACTGGATGGGAGATAGGAAATTTACCCCGGGGATCACATCAGTCACCCTGCTAGACAGGGGTTCAGGGAAGTAAATATTGCGGGAAGAAATAGCCAGGGAATTGTTATGGCTAGGCTTGTACAGGTGCTAGGGCCAATAGCCTAGTACCAACCTATGAACCTATGTGCTTTTCTACAACATAGTAACACCACCAGATTTTTTGTTCAGTCTGTCAAATCTAATAATATTATATCATTTATACAATATGGAACAATTTCATCATTTTTGTTTCCTGTCAGAGCCAGTGTTCTGTGGTAACTAAGATGTGTGGAGTGTGTAGTGCTATCCATGCATGCACTTCAGGGACTTTGTTATAAATACTTTGTAAGTTGGTATGGTTTATATGAAGGACAGGGTGGGACTGTAGGTGAAGTGACAGAGATAAAGGAACTGAAAGGGATATGTTATCTGGTGTCTGAATATGCTGAGTTGGGTCTGGGTTTGGGTGGATGTCACCACTAAGTTTTATACTAAAAACTGAGAAAAAAAGTGGACCAAAGTCACCATCCACTACTGATAAACAAAAAGAAGGTGATAGTGTGGTGTAAAGCTGATAAAAGCAGAATAATAGTAGAAAATGGCACAGCAAGTGAACAAACCAAAAATCTTTAATAACTTTAACTGCTTTTGTCCCATATATATTCTAAGACTTCTTCAAAATAAATTCATCCAGCCACATCCATCCCTTAAGTCGTAACACAACATTAAGTTAATGACATTGAACCAATAAAAAGGTTAATACAATTAAAATATGTCTTGAGGTACATCTTAAAGTAACAATACCTCTTTTACCAAAACCTCAATCTTTTCACAAAGAGAATTTTTTTTTTAAATGTCACTTAATGTGAATAAAAACATTTCCATAAATTACATAAATCCAGTACAGAAATACTGTTCAATACATTCAAGGAATTCAAATCATTATACCAACAAAGTAAAAAAAATTTATTTAATATACTATAATTTAGCTGTACGAAGTTTTAAGACAGGTTGAATAGAAATATATTTGTTTAAACCAGGAGGTGTAAAAGGATTTATCTTATATTGCCACAATAATTCCCTGTGCTCCAACCTATTCTCCCAATCACATTCCCTAGGGTTAAGATCAACCTGCTCTAGTATCCCAAATTTGAATTATATGTGGGAAGCTTCAAGCAACATATATTTATACAGGGCATTGTTCACATTTTTATTCTAGATACTATATACATGTTTGTATATATGCTTTCTCAATGCCCTCTCAGTTTTTCTCACGTAAAAGACATTACATTTCTTACATACTGCTAAATAAATAATACTTGTACTCACTCGGTTTCATTTCCTCAACCTCATCCATGTATTTAAAGTGTGTTACCAAGGGTAATAATATCTTCCTCAAAATATGCATACATTAACTGCATGCCCCATTGTTGTTATTTTAAGAGGTACCTCAAGAGGAATTTTAATTGTATTAACTGTTTTACTGGTTCAATATAATTAACTTAGTGTTGTGTTACTATTTAAGGGATGGATGTGGCTGGATGAATTTATTCTGAAGAAGTCCTAGAATATATGGGACAAAAGAGGTTATTGTTATTAAAAGTTTTTGGTATATTCACTTGCTGTGTCATTTTCTACTATTATTCTACTTCAAGAAGCTTTACACCACACTGTCACATTCTTTTTGTTTACCACTAAGTTTTATGGTTATGTAGGTATGATGGTACAGGTAGAGGCATTTCTGTTTAATACTCACTTTGCAAGTAAATGACAGTTGCTTTTGATAACTGTGGTTGAGTGGTAAGATATACAAGTAGGAATATAGCTAGGGTGTGATTGGGAGATGAGGTTCAGAAGTATTTTGCTTAGAGGACACAATATAAGGGTTTGTTTGAAATGGTAAGGGTAATGGATGTTGGCAGGCTGTTAAGTGTACAAGTAGGAGGTGATACACTAATATGAGGAATTGTAAGAGAAACATGTTTCTGAAATGCAAGAAATAGAGGTGTTTGAAAGGATAGAGGATGAGGATGTGGTTAAGATAGTAAGTAGGAAGGGTTTAATAGATTATGTTTAGTTTGTGGGGTGATTTTGAAATGTGTAGTTGTTTAAGAGTATAGCTGTGGGATATAGTGACTGGAGAATAAGTATACCAGTGCCAGTGTACAAGATCAAAGGGGGAATTCACAACTGTGGGCAGTACAGAGGTATCAAGCACCTGTCACACTGTGTGAAAGTCCTGGAGACAGTGATTGATAAACATACACAAAATAGTAGAAAGTAAGGTGTGGGATGAGCAGTTTGGATTCAGATCAGCATGCAATACAACTGACCCAATGTTTGCAGTGAGGCAGATGGTTAAGAATAAGTTATAAATGAGGAAAAAGTCCAACTGGACATTCCTAGACTTGGAGAAAGCATATGGCAATGATGGTTCGAAGTCCCAGAAACATTGGTAGAATTGGTGCAGGCTATGTACAAAGTCCCAATGACTCAAGTATGAACAGTGTTTGGACTCACAGAGGGGTTCACAGTGGTAGTAGATGTGCACCAGGTTTCAGATCTGAGTCCACTGCTGTTCGTACTGGTGATGGACTACATTAGCAAACAGGTTGGATGGGACAGGTCAACAAAGTTGCAGTATGCAGATGATTTGAAACTACAGGCAGACTCTGAACAAGAACTTCAGCAAAGGATAGAAGAATGGAATGCAAAATTAAAGGCACATGGGTTGAAAGTGACCACAGATAAGACA
The DNA here is from genome assembly GCF_019279795.1 of Protopterus annectens. Taxonomy (NCBI): domain Eukaryota; kingdom Metazoa; phylum Chordata; order Ceratodontiformes; family Protopteridae; genus Protopterus; species Protopterus annectens. The sequence continues at coordinate 1,086,175,270 of NC_056732.1, read as the reverse complement.
GTTGTAATGACAGCAAATGGGGGAAATCAGAATAATCTAAGAACTTGAGACAGAAGAGAAAGTAGAAGAACAGTTAACAGCTTCAAATATCTGGGCGGAGAGGTTGAACAGAAGGGAAGTCTGAATGAGGAGGTCAAAGCTACAAGAAAAGGAGTGCAGCCAACTGGCACAGAGTGTCATATGTAGTGTATGAAAACAAGCTGAAAAGTAAGGTGTACAAGACAGTGGTGTGACCGGTACTACTGTATGGTACAGAAACCTAGGCAGTAAAGGCAGAGCTGTTGAGGAAGTCATGGAGATGAAGTGTCTGAGATGGGTGGTAGGATGCACACTGTGGGACAGATGAAGAAATGAGGACATCACAGCAGAAGTCAAAGTAGCTCCAATAGCAGACAAGGTCAAGCAGAAGAGATTACAGTGGTTCAGGCACATGTACAGAAACACAGAACACAAGCAGGAAGAGAAAATTTAAGACAGACAGGAAGAAGGCAAGAGGAAATGAGGGCATCTGGCATAGTGGTGAATGGATTGTGTGACAAAAGACCTGTGAAACTCAGGCATGACTGTTGAAGAAGATTGGAGATTGGCATTGAATTGAGAGAGATGGTGACAGTTTGCATGATACCAGACTCCACATAGAAAGTGGGAAAAAAAGGGGTTGGTGATGATATGGGAAATAATGATATAAATGAGGAAGAATTTATGTGGTAGGGGGTCTGTTAACAGTGCATAATAAGTACGGGTAAGGAAAGGTTGAAAACAAAAAGTACTGATTTTCTTCTGTATGGATGGAATGAGACTGAGGGTAGAAGGTGTAAGCAGTACAGAGAGATAAGGGGAAGGCTGAGACATATTATATAGAGAGATGACAGATAAATATTACTCTGCTTGTAGTTTAAGAGAAAAAAATCACAGAGATGAATAGAAGAGATAAGAGTCTGTGTAGGAGTGGATATAATGCAAATCATTATGGGAAGGAGAAAGGCTGTTGGAAATGATGCTAAATGATAGATAGAAGTTGGGAAATATATGAACAGAAACAGGACCAGCAGTGAATAATCTTTTACAGATATCATACCATTCTCAAGAATCACATCAGAGATGATTTTTTTCAGTTGTTTTTTTGTGTATTTATATTTGTATGAACCTAAAGAATAGCTGGCTGTAGACAATTCTCAATTAACAAATGGCCCACATACTTCAGTGAGGTGACAGGTATTTAGCACTGGGCATTGCTGCTTTTCAAACCTACAACATCAGACTTTCAAACAACTTTATTAGTCATCTGTCAGGTTCCTGTTTTGTAGCACTCCAGACTAGAAGGTCCTCAGTAACATTAACTAGTCCTTCTAACTCCCTCAATCATGTTTGATACAGCCTGGTTTTGTCTAACTTGATCTGCCAAAACCCCTTGCTGACATCAAATAATAAAAAGAATATGGCATTAGACATAGCTGCGACCACTTCTTCAGTCATTTGAAATGGATATACTCCTTCTTTTTTAACACCGTTATTTGAAATATCACTTAAGACATAGCCACACTTACATTCATATAAGAGAAAACAAACCCTATTAACATGTTCCCAGTTGCAAACATTATATATCACATTATTTTGTATAACTAGTAATCCAACACATACATTTCTCAATTCCTGCCTTCCCTTAAATCTCACTCCTCTGCCAAAACATTATTCTGCATGTATTATTCCCAGTTTCCATTTCTTCTATATAATTTGCTCCTAGCCTTTTCTAAAGATCCCACTTCTTTTATCCCTGTTACTATATTCAATACTTCAAATACAGCTGGTTTAGACTTCGATTTACATTTTTCCACTAACTGCTTTTTCAGCAGCCAGCAGAATAAAACTTAACAAGGCTTTACTATGTCCAGGCAATTCAGATACTATATCCCAGCTCAAAAAAATAATTCCCTTAGTTACACCCATTTGCTCAATCAATATATCTGGCAAAGTACTCTGTAGGGATTTTTTTAAATCTGCCAAGTTATTATACTCCCAAAGATATGTCCCCAGTTATATCATTTAACATGTATATATGTGATTTAAAGGATAAACATATTTCAAAAAATAAAAAGTATGTGATATTGCATATATATATATATATATATATATTCAATACTGATAGGGAGGAGGTAAGAGGGACAAGCCCTAAAAGAATGTAATGAAATTATACAGTGGAGGAGAATGCATGCAGAAAAAGAGGGGAAGCATGCTTTAAAAAGAAGGTTAAAACAGAAATAGGCTTACAGAAGATGAAGGTTAAAACAGAAATAAACTGATTTTATATTTTTCTAATATGAAAGAAATACAAGGTAGGAAGTACATAAAGTTGACTTATGTAACTTTTGTGTAATATGAAGTGTAATTGGTGACAATGACAGTATAGTAAGAATATGGAAAGTTTTAAAGAGGCTAGTAGGAAAGTAAGAAGATGTGAAATAGAAGAGATGGTCAGGCTTTACAGGTACTATGAAAGGAATATATAGATTGCAACAGCGTTTTATAGTTATTGGTTTGAATGGTGGATAATATTTAAATAACAGTATATAAGTATGATTTGGGACTACAAAAATATATGATTAACAGGGAAAAGGGCTAGAATATGAAGGTAAAGCATAATTATGAGAATATCTTGGAGAATAAGGATGTGCATTGTTTTTGAAGAGAGTAGAAGCTGTATGAAAAAATTAGTGAGAAAATAAGGCAAAAAGTAATTTCTGAATAGTGAAGAAGACAAAATTAACATATTTTAGTCAAGAAAATGGAAAACAAAGACATTTTGATGAATGGGCTACAAAATAAGAAAGGTGAAGATTTAACTAAGCAAGGACAGAAAATGAATGCCGTTAGCATGTGGCGGGAGTTTATAAAGAGGTCAGTGTGAAAAATATAACTGAATAGTTTGAAAATAAATTATCAAGGGGACTTCAGCAAGAGTTACAGAACAGAACAGAATATCAGTAGAGGACGTATATAGGTTCATAGGTACATAGGTGTGTACTAGGCTAATGCCCCTGGAGCCTTTACAAGCCTAGCCCATAGAAGTGCCCTGGCATCGTGCTGACCGACGTTAGTTCCCAGTGCCTCTATCAAGTACAGCCACTGGGGTGAACTCCTGGGTGAACTTTCTATTTCACATCCACTCATCAAGATTTCTCTTGAAGATGGCCAGTGAGGTGCTCTGCTTAGGATGTATGAGAAGTCTATTCCAGGGCACGGGCAGTCTCTGGCTTATGAACCTGTCCCTCCAGCATGTTCTGTTGATTGTGGCAAAGAGGTTGAGGTCTCTGGAGCATGTGGTGCGGAGGGATTGGGATTTCTTTAAATGTAGCATTTCTAACAGAGCTGGGTCAGACATGGCTTTGTAAGTTAAGCAGAGATTGCCTCTTAGTAGACGATATGAGACAGAGAATAGCTGGAGTTTTTTGGGTCTGTCCATGTAGGGCATGTGTTTAAGGCCTAGGATCCTCTTCATGAGGTACTTTTGTGGTCTTTCCAGCTGTTGCATGCGTCTAGTGAGGTACATGCCAAATGGGGTATTATACTCGATGATTGGCCTAATGAGGGAAGAGTAGAGAGAGATGATGACCTCTTTCTTCCTGGATGCAAAACCCTTGGTAATGAGATGTGCCACACAGAAGGACTTTCTGACCACAGTGGCAATCTGGTGGTCAAAGGAGAGGTTGCTGTCAACCTGTGTCCACAGATGTCTTATAACACATTCTGGTGTTTAGTGGGCTCCCATCGATGTGGTAATTAGTGGGAACTGAATTTTTTCCTAAAGGGGATGACAATGCATTTTTTGGCATTAAGCTTAAGGCCATAGTTTCAGCTCCAGTCATTGGTCTCAGTGAGGCCTTTCTGTAGGATGTCTACATCACCTGGGGAATTAATAATGGCTCCCAGCTTGCAGTCGTCGCCAAACTTGGTCAGCCAGAGTCCCTCCGCGTTGGCCTGGACTTCTGAGAAGTAGATGCCAAACAGGAGAGGATCCAGGACCAATCCCTGTGGGACTCCACTCATGACTGGCCAGCAGTCTGACTTGGAGTCCACTACTTTCACACTGTGGGTTTTATCTGTGAGCCAATTTGCTACCCACCTAGTGATATACGGGTTGATGCCTAGTTTGGTGAGTTTATTAATAATTCCTGAGTGGGGAATGGTATCAAAGGCCTTGGCCAGATCAAGGTAGGCTGTATGAACTGCCTTGCCCTCATCCACAGCTCTGGTGACTGACTCAAAGAAGTCAACCGGGTTGAGCAGGCATGATCTGCCTTTCACAAAACTAAATTGCATGGGATCTAGAGTTTGGAGATTCCCTATATCCTTGTTAATTAGGTCCACAATGATGTCCTTCATAGCCTTATATATCAGACTCATCAGGCTAATGGAGCAATAATTCCCAGGGTCTGTAGTCACTCCCCCTTAATGGAGAGGGATGACTATAGCAGTGCGCCATTTGGTAGGGACAAAGTCTGAGGTGAGGCTGTGATTGAACAGGGCACACAGATGTGGTGCCAGTTCACTTTGTAGTTCATGTAGAACACATCCAGGGATACTGTCATGTCCCATGGAAGCTGTATTCTTGGCCTTGGACAATGCAGCTGTTTCCTGTGCTGCTGTAATGCTGGGTGCCTGGCATTCCTCCAGTATTGTGATTGGTCCTTTAGCGGGGGAGAGAAGGGTAAAGTTGGCACTGAATCTGTCGGTCAGTGTATTGGCAATATCTGTTGGCTCAGTATAGGAGGTACCATTGTGCAATATCTCAGAGCAAACCTGGGTATTGCCATGGAGATTCTTGATATAATTATAGAAGGCGTTGTGGTTGTTTTTAGTGTCTGCCGCAATTCTGCCTTCATAGCTCTCTTTAGAGGTTCTGATGAGGGATCTCAACTTATTAAAAATAATATTAAGGATTATAGTCATGTCTCTAATCATAACCTGCTTATTATGTGTTCGAAACATGGATGCCAAGACTCACCTCAAGAGCAAAGCTTAAAAGGTGAATTGTGGTACCCATGTCGAGAACGCATAATAAGCAGGTTATGATCAGAGACCCAATCATAATCCTTTGTAGTGCACGGAGATTTATCTGCTCCATGTAGTACTAGTTAAAGAAAAGTAAAAAAAAAAAAAATGTGTGTGTGTGTGTGTGTGTGTGTGTGTGTGTGTGTGTGTGTGTGTGTGTGTGTGTGTGTGTGTGTGTGTGCATACATCTGTATACCATACCTCTCAACTGTACAAATTTTTGCAGAATGTCCTACACACCCCCAGGGAGAAGTAAACAGCCATGTCCCTTCACTCTTCTTTCCTGCCTGATTCCTCCAGTGATGGCGCCACAAATCAAAAGCAGGCCAACTGGGTTTCTATAAGGGCTCCATCTCTCTGTGCCATGCTGCTAGGCTGAGATGCAACATGATTTAATTTTAATTTTTATAAGTAAGAATGAAATTTAGATGAAGGAGGAAAAACTAGATACAGAAAATTCTTAAGGATGTTGGTTTGCAGCATACATCTCAACTTCTTAGCACACGAAATCTGGGCAAGCCAAAAATAAAGGGAGACAAAGGCCAAAAAATAAGGACACATTTTAAATAGTGCTCTTATAAACTTAGAAAGTTGCTAGAATAAAAGGTTCTGTGTTACCATACATTTTTGAATAATACAAAACTCAAATATCTGTCATTATTTAATTAATTCAATCTTCAATGATTCGCCAGGACACCACAAATTTTATGAAGCGCAGACCAAATATATGAAGTAAAAATCTGGACACTCTGTGAAAATCTGGACAGTTGAGATGTCTGGTTTACAGATGGATAAGGATAAGTGTAAGAGTACAGGTAGGATGGTTGGATTTATTTTAATGACACAGACATTTTTGTGTTACGAAAGTTTTTGTAAAACAGAAAAAGAAAAGAGTGAGAGAATCTGCTTTATAAATTAATAAATGTATTTAAAGGGTCTATATTATACAGTCGAAGTTTCAAAACTTCGAACCTCACGTGAGTGAACTCATATGAGCGAAGTCCGAAACATCGACTATATAATAAAATAAAATTAAAAAAAATTACCTTACCGCTCTGAGCAGGGGGGCAAGCCCCCCTGCACCCTCCACACCCCCCTACTTAAATATACCAACTCCGAGAATGCACTTCAGTACAGAAAGGGAAAATTTCCCATTCTGCATAAGAAAAGCCGTTGACTTTCACCTTCGACCTTTCCGACATTCGATCATATGATGTCTACCATCTATGATTCGAACATCGGAACGGTCGCTCATCTAATATAGACCCTATTTAAATTATGAAAGGCATTTAATATTTCTTTTGGAAAGGAAAACTTTCATAGCATATTATCTATTTCAGGTATTTAGGGTTATAAAGGTAATACACATGTATTACCTGAAAATTTGCAGGAAATGTTGCAGATGATATAGGTTCAAGGTTGAGTCTGGTCAAGAGAACAATGATGTATAATGAGAAAAACAGGGAATTAAGTTTGTCAAGGTCCAATATCCAAACTCAAAAAAAAAAAAAAAACAGCTGTATACACTTCCCAAACTATAGAAATAAAATGAACACAAGTGTGCTGGAAATCTCGAGGAGCCAGATCACTAGTAACTATAAATTGTAAATGTTTATTCACCAACTAAGAATGTAATGCCAACACATTACACATTAAAATTAAAATCAGCATGTTATCCAAACTACATACTTTATCAGAAATGAATCCTTCAGTGCAAATTAATCCTTTTATAAACCTTCATAAAATGGTATCAATTACCTAATAAAATACTTAATTTTTAAATTAATCACTTGCATTTGATCATTTCGAAGACAGCTCTTAAACTTGTTAAAGGGACATAAAACAACTGTACTAATGAATGAATAAGTATATTAAACATTTTTAAAAACATCCAAATATACAAAACACAGTTCCAGTAATAATAAACAATAAACAATAAGTTTACACATCTGAAAGCTTCATAACATAATGTTGCTGACTTAATTTTAATAATGGTACTATAGATACACTTTTGTTTATTCCTGGGGAGGCAGTTGAATTAAATCTCAATTGCCAATATAATTCTCTGTATTCAAGTCTTGTCTCCCAACTACCTCCCCTGAAATCACTTTCCACCTGAGCTATAATAGCAAATTTAAAACCAACAAAGGCAAAATAATAGAATGCTTAAATAGAGCTTTATTAGTGTTTTTGTTTTTTATATCATATTTATGTTTTTATAAGTTCTCCTATTACGTTTTCTTTCTGTCTTGCCTATGTAAAATGCTGTGCAGGTGGGACATTTTGCAATGTATACAACCTTACTGGAAGCACATGTTCCATGTTTTAGTCTAATTTATTTATTTATTCATTTTATTTTACATTTGTTTACCAGGAAAGTCTGACTGGAACGAGATCCATTTACAGTGGAGGCCTAGAGAGAAAAGCTCCACATCAAACGATATGTGCAGTGGTATACAATCAAAAGATATATCATACAAGCAGTAATAAATTTACAATGGCTTGTTCCAACCAAGTTTAATGTACACATAGTAGGCCCTGGATGGCAATACATTAAACAATACAATCAAAAGAGGCATCACACAAGACATAATAAATTTACAAAGGTTTGTTCCAAGCAAGCTTAATTTACACATAGTAGGCCCTGTATGGCAGTATTTGAGGAGTTTTTAGTACTGTATTATAGAGACAGTAAGCAGAGAAGAGAGGAAGGTAGGAAGAATTGGAGGAGAGCAGGAAAGCATTTATGTGATGCAAGGACAGAGCCAGGAATGCAAGAGGTGTGACTTAAGTGACTTTTTGAACAGTGAGATAGATGGTGCTGAAGAGATATTCTGGCAGAGGTTATTCTACTTCCTAGAGATGGCATGAGAGAAAAGAGCTTTCCCTGCAGTATTGTTGGCTTTAGATAAACAGAGAAGGGTTTTGTTGGATGAACGTAGAGGACGGCTTACTGAATATGGTTTACTAGTTGATTTTGGGCTGGAGACTTGTGGGGATTCTTTAGTATGTTAAAGGTGAACACTAGTTAGTCATAACTAACTAATTGAGGGAGTTCTAACCACTGTAGCTCCTTTAGGGCAAGGCAGTGATGGCTTCTAAAAGTAGAGTTATTGGCAAATTTTGCAATCTTATTGTAACATGATTCTAGCTTGTCTAGGTCTGTTTTCCTGATGTGGGTTAGGATTGGTGATGCATACATTAGGGTAGACAAAAAGTGGGTTTGGGCTAGGGTGACTAGTGCTTGGTCTGATAGGAAGTTTTTGTATAAAGTTCCTAATTTTTTACGTACCGTTTTAATGGTTTGAGAGATATGGACATCAAAGTGAAGCTCTTTATCTATTTCAACACCAAGGAGCTTAGTATGGAGGGAGGGAGAGATTGTGGTGCCGTTTTTGGAGGTGAGTGAAGGAAGGAGGTGTGGTTCTAGATTTGTTGGTGGTGAATAGAAGTAATTTGGTCTTGTTGGGGTTTAGAATCAGTTGGATATCAGTAATCCATTTTTCCATGGAGCAGAAGTATTCTTGGGTAAGCTTTTGAAGAGTGGTTAGGGATGGGGCTGAGCAGATTAGGGTGGAGTCATCTGCGTACTGTATTACTCTAAAGCTCTGGTTATTAATTAAATTGCCCAATAAATCTTTTTCACGCCTGGTTAAATTCATCTTACCTTTAATGCTATTTCTGTCTTTACTAAGTTTGTATATATCCTGCTCATATGCCTTTTCAAACATCTGTACTACAAGATGAAGAGTCCCTGTATTTTTCTTGTATTGATTAACATCTGTGTACGTAGTGTCAGAACCAAACTGTATAGCAAGGTTTAATTTTCGTGTAAATAATTTCAGTTCACATAAAGCATCAACTTTGTCCAATCGATAATTTGGAACAAAATGAAACTCTTTTTCAAATAAATTAAAAAAATGTTCATTAATTTCAATAGTATAATTAAAAATGTTAAAACAATTCCTTTTACAAACTATCCCATCACTACAAGTGATTGTATTTATTTCTAATGGCTTTTCTTTTCCCTCTTGTTTCTTAGATTTCTTCCCCTCATCTATTGATCATGTCCTCCCAGTGATCCCAGGTCTGCTGTCTCTCTTTCTGCTTAGCTATCCTCTGTGAACAGTGAAGTGGGGGAAACTCTAAAAGGCCATTCACATACAAATCACATTCCTTTTCCCTAGATGTTCTAAGGCATTCTAAGTCATTAAAATTGCCATTGTGAGTGGGATAATTGTTCATATTGTTTGAAAGGTTTGCATGCTCAATGCTAAAACCTATTTGGAATTTAAAACATATGCATTGTTGTGCTCGTATTGTAAAATATCCCTTTCTATCCTTATACTTTTCCTGTGTATAATAGATTGCACCTACATATCAACATATTTAAAAACTCGATAGTATTTCTCTTTAAGGCTGTCAAATAATAAATCTTTAGTAATGTTTTCATTTAAAGTGTTAGTCTCATCTATTAAATAAAAAAATAATATAATTGTTCTGTTTAACTAATAGTTTCATTAGTTCAAATCTGTGTTAGTCAAAGATATTAATAAATTCACTGTAAAACCTATCTTGCAACCCCAAACCATTAGGGAATTTATACACCCTTAAGCCTTGAGGAATAATTTTCAGTTTTAAACATTCTCACAAATAGTTGTTCTCTAACTGAAGGTTTTTAACCTTCATTAAACACTTTTCAAAATCATTAATCATACTTTTTAAGTTATCAAAAGTATCTTTGTTTAATAAGTCTCTTGAAAATGTCTTACTAAAAGCAGAAGAATATGACTCAAAGAGCCATTTGCTGCAATGTATGCCCCAATTTGTCTAGTGGGGCTTCCAAACTGACAGTACCTGGTTCTGAAGAATTGTTCACTAAGGTGTAAGCCAAAATATCCCCATTAATGGCCAATGTAACATTCTTTCATGTGATCACAGTTCTCTCGTTATCAACCCCATATCTGTAGAAACATGTGGAAGAAATGTTAACATCCTGTGTGTCAGTAAACAAAGGGATACCCAATAACCCAGTACACGAGAAGTTGCGGTTGATCCACGGTTGTCAAAATAATTCAATAAGCTGCATAAGATCCCCATTCATTGTGTTAATCGCAGCAGCTAACTTCTTCAGTGTAGTCTCACTACGAGAAAATTTAAGGTGGTTTTCATGTTTAAGGTTGTGCCACCCAAAACCAAGGCTGAAATAGTTTTACCAAACTTAAAAAACAAAACACAAAAAAAAAAACAGCTGTGCCCACTTCTCAAAGAAACCAACTGAACACAAGTATGCTAGAAAGGTCATGGAGCCAGACCACTAGTAACTGTAAATATTAAATGTTTATTCAACAACCATGAAATTAACACCAACACATTATGCTTTAAAATTAAAATCAGCATTTCATCCAAACTACAGACTTCATCGAAACTGAATCCTTCAGTGCAAATTTGTCCTTTTATTAACCTTCATAAAATGGTATCAATTACCTAATAAAATGCTTAACAATTTTAAATTAACTACTTGCTTTTATCATCTTTTACTAAGACACCTCTTAAAGAAACTTGTTAAAGGGACATAAAACAATTGTATTAATGAATCAATAAGTATATTAAACTTTTTTTAAAAACATCCAAATATACAAAACAGTTCCAGTAAATAACAATAAACAATGAGTTTACACATCTTAAAACTTCATATAACTATTCTGCCCTTAATTTTAATAATGCTACTATAGATCCAATACCCACTTTGATCTTATGAGTTATATATATCATAGATGACATTTAGAACAAAAGGAAACATTTTGATAGAAGTTATGTTAAGGAAATATTTGACAGTCTGAGAAGACTTTACGGTAGGTAAAGTTTTACTGTCATGTTCCACTTTAATAAAGAGACCAAGACACCAAAGATCTTTGACAACCTTTCTTGCTTAAAAATAAGAAGTAAATGATTCACACTTTATTAAACATAACTTTCTTTCATTGCACATTGACAAACATTTAATGACCATCCATAATGGCAGAGTAAAACCCCTCACTATTGATGAATATGCAGCATACTCCATTTGCTTGCTTAGTCATATAATTCAGGCAGCATTCAACCTCTCACCTTCATTTTCCATCCTAACCACCAGGTGCAAGCAGCATCCACACACTCACTTCCACCACTCCAAACTTCCTTCCTGCAATTATACACCAGAGGGGGGACAGAAGAGGGACAAGCCTGTCCCTCTTCTCCATCTTTGAACCTCACTACAATACAATACCCATAACTTCCAACACCAACAACTTCTAAAGAAATGAAAGGGAGGGACGGGCAGGACACAAAATCACACCAAAATGTGGATCCCAGCAAGCAACTACCCACCTCAAAAGCCCTAAAGACCCTTCCCTTTCCATACCTCACTTCCTCCCTTCTCCTTCCACTAGTTAACTTTTCTTACCCACTCTCCCTGTATAGCCTGCTTTTCCTACCCAACCTTCTTAATGCCCACCTTCCCTCATCTGATCAACTGCACCCTTCCTTACCCTTAAAGATGTCCCGTGACAAATTAGTGTGTTACAAACATAATTTTTAAGATTCTTGGAAGCTAGCCTTATGTGTACCAGCTAAAAAACAAACACAGTTTTGTTTTGACTTCATTTTGTACCCAGTAAACAGTAGCATACATTTAATCTACTACAGATAAAGTTGTCTAGCTATTTCAATCAGTTTTGAGTGGTTTTTGTAATTTTTTCTACATTTTACTATGTTTTCTCTGAATTTCAAAGTACACCTATTAAATTACATTTTTTACAGTATGTACTTCATTTCTGAGTGATTTCTGTGCTGTACCTAGCTATTTAAATAAATTGTGTGTGGTTTCTGTCTTTTTTATGCAAGTTTACCCTGTTTTCTCTGAAATGTGAAGTTACAGCAATTAATTCATATTGTTTTACAGTTTGCACTGCATTTCATGTGGTTTCTCTGTTATTAAGTGAATGTGTTTTTAGTCACTTTTAAAAGTTACGGCAATCAGTTTTGGCCAGGTGTGTGAGTAATGTAAAGCTTGTAATGGTTATTTTTCTGGCATGAGTATAATTGCTGCAATTCAGGGAAGATAAACACCACTGGCTTTAGCTGTTTTTCATTTGTTCTTTCATTTTTCCTGTTTTTTTTATATTGCACAGCGCTGAGCTTGGCACAGCAGTGTAAAAACATGTACTCCATAGACACTGGCACTTTAGTTGTAACGTTTCACAATATAACCAACTGACCCAAGTTCTATCAGTAAATATGCTCTTGTTATTTACAGATGCAGTAAGATATGCATAGCTCCAGAATGCACAGATCTCAGCATCTAGCTCCCCAAAAGTAGCTTATAAGAACCCTTAGCAGTGCTACGTTTAAAAACGTAACCCACAGTTGCTACAAATAAGCTTGTCTTTATCATTGTGCAAGGTTCCTGAGCTATGCTTATCATCACTGCGTATAAAATTAAATTATGTACTTACCTAAATAGATATTTTTATGTAACTACAGTTTTTCACTGCTTAACCAATATCTATGGCAATGGACCACAAATGTCTACTTAAATTCTGCAACTCTGTAAATCAAATCATGTTTTGCTTTACACTGGACAAAATGGAAGACCAGCCTAATTTTCTATCCTCTGCTGGTAGTCTCATACCATTAGGGATCCTAAAGAAGTGTAGCAGCTGCCTTATGCTCACAGACAAATGAACTTTTACTAAACACAAAAAATTATTTTTGTGTTAAGCAAATGTTTAAGAGATGTGGTGATCACACTCTCACAAAAAAAAAAGATTGTGAGCATCACACCACACAGAATGCTCCCAACCTTGGCACTTAATTTAATGGCATATGTTCACACAATAAAGAAATTCTTACCTAAGCCACCTAGGTCCACAAAGATTAAGTCTCAACAAAAATTAAACATCACAACACAATTTCTTACCTTTAACAAGTGTCATTATGAGACAAAGTATTTCAATTACGGTACAGTAGACCACTCCACAAACAAAACTGTTTCACTGATTGGTGACTCCATAGTGAAACACAGATTCCCCACTCACTAGGCAGACCAAAGCAAAGTGAAAGTGAGTTGTTTTCCAACTATCAGAATCTCAGATGTCTCAAGGGCCCTTAGGACCTTCCAGCAGACAAATATAAGTATGCCATGATAGCTTTTCACATGGGGTGAATAACTCGGGGTAAAAAACTCTGAGAGAGATACAGAGAGTCATGTCTGAGCTCTCCATGCATGTCACAAATGCAGGCAAGACCTTGTTACTGCGCGGAATCCTCCTTTTTCCACTGATGATGCCTACCGATAGAGAAAAGATAATTTGCTTCAACAACTGGTTAAGTAATTGGTGCTATTCTAAGGGGATCTAGTATATGTCGACATGGAACAATATGCTTGACATTCCTATTTGCTTTGCAAGGGATGAGTTACACCTCTTATCCAAAAGCTTCCACATACTGTCTAAAGCCATTGCTGTCACCATAGTATCATTTGTAGCCAAATTTCAGTTAGTGAATTCCAGCATAATAATATCAATATCAAAACAGGATCAAATTAATATGGCTCTGCTCAGTGTCAGAAGTCTAGACACTATATTGCCCGACTTTGAGGAATTCCTGCATTCGGAAGGCATCCTTATATGTGTAATCACCAAAACATGGTATAAATGACCCGGAAGTACTGCCTCCATACCTGGCTTTAGCAGATGTTCATCGTGTTTCACTGTTGCAGTCATTACTCTTAGGTTATCCTGCTGGCAGGCTACCCGCACTTGGCCTGAATTCCAAAGTCCTGGTTCAGCGTCGGTTGCTATCGCCTCTTCCCTGACGTCAGTGCACCAGGGGTATAAAAGATGCAGCCGACGCCATTTTCTTCAGTCTTTCTTGCCGTGCGGTGCCGAAGCAGTTCGTAAGTGCCGGTTGGCCGACTCCTGAGATTTTCAAATCCGAATTTCAGAACCGAAGTCTTCATTAAAGCTAAGTACTCCGTTGGGGAAATTTTTTTCTTGCTCTAGACCGATGCCAGAAAAAGTTAACAATTGTATTTCTTGTGGGAAGCAAATATCTCATAAGGATTTTCACTCTTACTGTATTCCTTGTCTAGGCCCTGACCACGACGTTGCTAGCTGTTGATTTTGTGCTAGATTTAACCAACGTACTATTAAGCTTCAGTTCGATTTTGCATTTCATTACTTTAGCCGAAGGTTTAATTATATAATGCCATCGGAACAGCCGAAGACCGGAGTTTACAAAAAATGCAAGGAAAAGGATAGGTATCCGAGGTCCAAAACCGACGGCAAGGCCTCCGTTAGGCCAGTCGCCGGTTCTCAGTGAGGCACTTTCGCAGCCCCTGGCGCCCGCTACCTCAGAGCCACAGGCTGCTTCCAACTCCCACGTGGAGCCGACTGGGCCTCTGGATACTCAAGGTATTGGACACTCAGAAATCATTCTCTCAGATGGGTCCGGAGCCGCTGAGCAGGCATCGGCTTCTTAGGGTGTCTTCAGACCTACACAGTTATATGTTAAACCATCTTCAGCTTCAAAGACAAAGATTAAAGCAGCTCTAAAGACAAAGAAACAAGTACAGCATTCTCCTACTCAGACTTTCATGCCTAAAAAATAGATGCTTAAAATGGCCGAAGACCTAATTACTTTGATCAGGTGTTCCCATCCCCCTCCTGATAAGAGGCCTAGACAAGAGACAGAATATGATTCTTCTAATCAGGTTTCTATTTCCTCTGATTCCTCTTCTGAACAGGATTATTCTATTCCTCCCTATGAGGATTCCGATGCTGAAGAATCCATTCCTTCAGCCTCTCCTCCTGAGGATTATTCTTTTGGGGAAACCCTGCATACCATGAGGGAGCATTTCCACTGGGAGAGCCAAGATTACTCAGAATCTAAGAAAAGGCTCTGAGACTTTCTGCTACTTCCTCAGCACAGACCCCTTGCTATTCCACCTGTTCTAGACATTGTAGATGATGTATTTTCAGAGTCCGGTCTGTCCCCTGACTCTTTAACCCCTGACCTGCTAAGCCAGACAGATACTACAGGGTCCCAGATTCTCATAAATTCCTGTATAAAAACCTCGCTGCTGACCCAGAAACTATATCTCAGGGTCTAAAAGGGGTCAAAGCTTCCACTGCAAAAAACCCTGTCCCCTGTGATAGGGATTCTAGTGCACTGGATAGATGGGGGAAAAAAGTTTGCACTTCTGCTACCTTGGTTGTAAGGGCTTTAAATTGTCAGTTTCATATGCTTAAATATCAGTAATATTTAATGTCACTGCTTAAACAGAAAATGTTGAAAAATTCTGAATGTTCAGAGAACACGGAAATGCAGGATTTACATGCATCTGAACAAGTGGGAAAGCATACTTTGCAATGTGGTTATGATTCACTGGAGGCCTCTTGCAGTGCCGCTGTTACAGGTTCTGTTATTAGAAGGCATGCTTGGTTAAAGGAACAGAATCTGTCTGGTCATGTTAAAGCAAAATTATTAGATGCTCCATTACAGCATGATACTTTGTTTGGTGCTAAAGCAGAAGAGGTGTTGAAGAAAATGGAGGATAAAGCAAAATTCATGCAGACAGTTAAGGATTTCTTACAGGTACAGCCACCCAGATTTCGCAGGAACTGGCCTTCAAAAAATTGGTCCTTTCCAGTGTCAGACAGGCCACAAAGAGGCAGATACAGACATCCTAGAGGCAGATCTCAGCCCCAAGGCTCATACAGGCCTAAATAATGGGGTGCTTCTACCTCCAAAAGCGGAGAAGACAAATCACAACCTTACAGGAAACAGTCCCAATGACTTTCCTCTGCCAGATCCAAGCACTTTTCTTTTGGCAGCCCCCTTAGGGGGAAAACTAGCACTTTTTTTCACCAAATTGGCAAATTTACCCAAGACAAATGGGTCTTGAACATAGTGTCCCAAGGCTACAGGTTCCATTTTCACACCCTACCAAGAGCAAAATGTATGCCAGACCTGCCACACAATCAATGGGCAGAGGCACAAAAGCAAATTACAGCCCTCATGGACATGAGGGCCATTCAACAAGTACCACAACAAGAGCAGGGGCAAGGATTTTACTCCAGACTTTTCTTAGTGCCCAGAAAGGACAAAACCTGGAGACCAATACTGGACCTGTCAATACTAAACACGTTTCTGGGGGTTCCAAAATTCAAGATGTTGACTCTACAGCAGCTACTGCCCATGCTGGGCAAGAAGGCTTGGCTCGTAACTTTGGACCTAAAAGAGGCATACCTGCATGTCCCAATCAAACAATTTTGCAGAAGATACCTCAGGTTCATAGCTGGCTCAATACACTACCAATTCTCTGCACTGCCGTTTGGCTTATCTACTGCGCCCAGGCTCTTCACAAAATGCCTGGCACCAGTAATTGCATTTTGCAGACAAAGAGGAATGCAAATATATCCCTACTTGGACGACTGCCTTATTCAAGCAGAGAACAAAGACATTCTTCTAAACATCTGGCATTTGTAAAAAGATTACTAATTTGCCTAGGGTACACAGTAAACGAAAATAAATCAAAACTAGTACCCTCTCAAGACATAATATTCCTGGGTACAAGCTTAAATACAACTGCCCAGATGGCTTATCTCATGCCAGACAAACAAAGGCAACTGACTTCTTACTTCAAAAAGTTGGCAACAAAGACCCAGTTATCTGCAAGGAAAATCCTGCAGGCCTTGGGCTTCATGGCATTCTGCATTCTACTAATTCCATATGCCAGACTGCATATGAGGAAACTACAATGGTATCTAAAAAGTGTTTGGACTCAGCATTGCCACAGCCTGGAGACAGTAATTACCCTCATTCCCTGCCTGCAACAGGAGTTTCGATGGTGGGCACAGGCCTGTCACCTCAACAAGGGTCTGCCATTCACTTTACCCACAGCCAGACAGGCATTGACAAAGGATGCATCAGATTATGCTTGTGGGGCCCATATGGCAGCAAAATGTATTCAGGGCACATGGCCTGTAAGCCAGATGCATCTTCACATCAGTCAAAAAGAGATGCTAGCTGTTCAGAATGCCCTGACAGCTTTCAAGGATCTACTTCATCCAGGACAGCTACTGATATAGACGGACAGTACTACGGTCATGTGGTACATAAACAAGCAGGGAGGCACACATTTCTACCCCCTCTGCAGACAAGTAATGACCTTATGGGACACAGCATTGACTTATCAAGTTCACTTGCAAGCACAATTCCTGCCAGGAAAAACAAATATTCTGGTAGACGAACTAAGCAGAAACCTCATGGATCCCCACGAGTGGAAATTGGATCCACAAGTCTTCAGCATGATAACAAAGAAATGGGGATGCCCAGACATAGATCTATTTGCATCCCCTCACAACTGCCAGTTACAGAGATTTTGCATAAAGATGTATCACAAACAAGCATGGAGAGTGGACGCCCTATCCTTCAGCTGGAAAAACCTAACAGTATATGCCTTTCCTCCACTGCCTCTCCTTCTCAGGGTACTCCTAAAGGTCAGACAAGAGAAGCCAAAAATGATACTGATTGCACCAGACTGGCCACGTCAGCACTGGTACCCACTCCTAAAGAGCTTGTCTCAAGGTCCAGCATGGATATTGCCTCAAACTTCTCACTTGCTGACCCAACAAAACTATCAGATCCTGCACAGCCAACTCAGGATCTTAAATCTGGCAGCATGGCAGATAATGTAGCCATTCAGAACACTCCTCTTTCAAAAGCTGTTATGGATGTTATCTTGGAGGCCAGGAGGCCCAGTACCAGAAAATCTTATGCAGAAAAATGGAAGAGATTCTGTGCTTGGAACCAAGAACTAGGCATTGACACGTATGTACCAAATATCCCTCAGATTTTACAATACCTAACTGAGATGCTGGACAAAGGCCTTTCCTTTTCATCAATTAAGATTCATGCCTCTGCCACTTCCGCCCATTATAATATGGAACCACCTATCTTTTCTCATCCTTTAATAAGGCAGTACCTCAGAGGGGCCAAAAACATCAGGCCTCCAAGGAGAGCACCAATTCCAGCATGGGACCTCAATTATGTCTTGGAAAAACTCACACTGCCTCCTTTTAAGCCAGCCTCAACAGCTGATATAAAATTCTTATCCTGGAAAACAGCTCTGCTTCTAGCAATAACCTCTGCAAGACGAGTCTCGGAGTTATAAGCACTCATGGCTGTGGAACCTTTTATCATTTTTCATCCAGACAGGGTTTCTCTGAGGACAAACCCAACATTTATGCCTAAGGTGGTGTCCAGTGTGGCGCTCAACCAAACCATTCACTTGCCTACCTTTTATCCAAACCCACAGAACAAGGGTGAGAAAATTCTGCATTCTTTGGACATACACAGGCAGCTACGCTTCTACTTGGACAGAACTAAAGCTTTCAGAAAGACTGAACAACTTTTAGTGTCATATGCTGCAGGATCACAAGGAAAGGCTATCTCAAAACAGACTATTTCTAAATGGATAGGCCATTGCATCCATTTCTGCTATTCTCAGCATGGCAAATCAGTGCCTAAGGGCATTAGGCCTCATTCTACCAGAGCAGCAGCCACTTCAGCAGCCTTCCTCAGAGGAGTACCAACCAAAGACATCTTAGAGGCTGCAACTTGGAGTTCAGTGCACACTTTTACAAAGCACTACCACTTACCTCTTTACTCTAAATCCAGAGCAGGCTTTGCCACTTCAGTTCTGCAGGGCCTCATAGCCTCTCCAAATCCTATTTAGCCCAGCCTCCCATCCTCAGCTTTGGGATTCAACCCAAGAGTAATGACTGCATCAGTGAAACACGATGAACATAGTACAGTTGTGTACCTACCATAAATGTGGATGTTCGAGTGTATTCACTGTTGCAGTCCAGGTTACCCTCCCACCGTCCCCCTTTCTTTTGCTGGGGTTTATCTGTTCTTCTCTATTCTATACAACCTATGTGGTGTATTTGCTTGTAGATGAAGGAAATGTTTCTTTACTGCATGTATGTTTATTGGCATAATATATTTAGCCTGCCCTTTTGGGGGCACCTGACATCTGGGGCAAGAAAAACTGAAGAAAATGGTGTCGGCTGCATCTTTTATACTCCTGGTGCACTGACGTCAGGGAAGAGGCGACAGCAACCGACACCGGACCAGGACTTTGGAATTCAGGCCGACTGTGGGTAGCCTGCCAGCAGGATAACCCAAAAGTAATGACTGCAACAGTGAATACACTAGAACATCTACATTTATTGTAGGTAAACAACTGTATTTTACTATGCCTTCAGACCCATTGACAAACATGGTAGCATGTCAATATTTTTCAAATACTTTATTACTTCTAGACAGATTCACAGATACACACAAATAGCACTTACTGAACTTCAGTAAAGATCCTGATGCAGATAAAGCCTTCAACAGTGTTAGGTATTTTAGGAGTAGGGCAATGGAAGCATTTTCACTCCCTGATATAATAATAAGGTTTATTAGGAGGATACATGAGAGACTGGAGGCAAAAATTACAGATTCATCCATCGCAATACATTATAGCTGAGTGCACCTCCAGACATTTCTGCAGTTACATCCTACTGATGCCTCTAGCCATCAAATGCTGCTTGTTCATATTTGTATTAATAATTCCAAAAAACATGCTACATACAAGGTATCAGAAGATTTCATCTTAACATATACACACTGGCACACACAATTGTTTTGATATTTGACTTCTGTCTACTGCAGCTAAAGAGATATTGAATGCTATTTGTATACCATTTATTTGTACTGTAATAATTTTTATATTTCTGTAAATATTTCAACATTCAGGTAACCCAAACAAAACTGCATAGCCTCATATGAAAGCTGACAGCTGTATGAAAAAAATCTTGCTGGCAGCATGTGTTTTGCTTGAATAGTTACCAAGAAATCATACGCTGTTTATACAACATTACAAAATTAATATTCACTGTATTTACTTTGGCTTATAAAATCCAGTTTAAAACATCAAACTGAATGGATGCTATTAATGTAAAGATGAATTTATCCTACTTAGTTTGCCATTTACAATTTTCTAGTAACACTTATGGTTCCAGAAACATGAATATTCGTTTAAACTGTAATGTGATAAAGTGATTTTTTTTTAATGCTCAAACTACCCCCACTGGGAGTTAAAAGTATACAGTCAAAACAGCTGCACTGGAGGGAATAAGTTAAATCATAAAAGTTCATCTTGTCCACATTTTGTACATTTCAGGAAATAATTCCTTCTACTACAATTCCTTTCCCCAACGTTTTTGAGGCAGTTGTTTACTTCATGGTCTGTATCACCAAAAAGAAATGTCTTTTTGCTGGTTCCAGTAATGAGTCCCTCTGTTCCAAATTATTATTATTATATTTGGTAACTGCCACATCTTTGTCCATTTATTTGTACTGAGACTCGTGTTACACACCCTTCAGTGTTCAACGCATATATTTCACTCATTTTTTTTTTACTTTTACACCACAATACAGTATTCCATTACATATTTCTCATTGTCTTTAATTTGTATATCGCCAGGTCTGAACTGAATGGATATTATTTTACCTGCAGTCTAAAATCACTAATAGTATACAATACACTTTCCATGGTTGTTGTTGTGTCTTTCGGCTTATCCCGGTTAAGGGTCGCCACAGCGGAACTCCGGTCCGCTAATGTTTTGGTAGTGGATTTTTACGTGCCGAGTTACCAGCCCTGACGCAAAACCTTCAACGAAGGCACGCCCATTCATGCATGCCTCCACACAGAAGACGTTCTAGCTGAGAATCGAAAGCGACAACCTCTTGCTGTGAGGCGACAATGCTATCACAGCACCACTACCGCGGGTTGGTAAACAGTCACATGGTTGAAGAAAGAAGAAAACTGTGCTTTAATGTCAAAAGTTTAAAAACTCACATCCAAATGGGATTTATGTTCATGTGTGAAACTAAATGAATTTCTTGAAGCCTGAAATCCATCAGCTTAAGATAGCTACCCACCTTCTATGCCCATTTTACTCTTATCTGAATTTCTTTGCAAATACATCTAGATTTTTTTCTCTGCACCTTTTGTAGCACATCTGCAAAATCTCCTGTCTTCTTCTTCACTTCTGTCTTCCATAAGTGTTGCTATGCCATCTCTGTGGGAGTCTCAAGTTCTAGGATCCACTTCTCATGTACTTTGGATCAAGACATAAAGTAACAAAGTATCTGGCTCAGATGCATCTTTCTGTATAATCTTACTTTGCAAAGGGAAATTATTTTCTAAATCTTCACTCCGGGAACTTACATTACTGTCATTAAGTTCTGTAGCATCAAACATGTTTATTCTCTAGCCCTCTCAGTTGCTATTCAGTAAAAGCACTACAACTATTCCATTCCTTGTCACAATATTATGCTCCATTTCCATAAATGACAATTCTCTCTTCTAAGCTCTTTACAAAGACTTCTTCTCAAATTCAATAAAGGTATCACAATAAAAGTGTCACAATTATTTATGGATATCAAAAGTTTTTTTAAATAAAAAAGTATGGGGTTTGGCTTTATTGGCCTGAATGTAACTATAAAGACTTAAAAAAATAAAAAAGTCATGGACATTCAGAAGCCATCTAATTGAAACACTTGATGTCCTTAAGGGGTAATCTGCATATATTCCATGGGCATCCAGTACAGGAGGTTTAAGGTATCACACAGTGAAAACTCTAGCTTGGCCGAGGTTTTCTTGCAGTTTTTACTAAATAGTTTGTCTGTGTGTCATTTTTGTCCTTTGGTTTGGATGTCAGTTGGGATATTTTGCAAGCATCTTAATCTTTATGAGCATCAGCTGGGTTTAAAGATCCTCTGTTTCTGAAGTATAGCCAAATATCCAGTTATGCTGTTCTGATGAGGTCAATAAAAAGGCTGAAACATGCCTGTCCAAAAGTAGTGGGCTCCTTAAGGTGTCATTTCCATATATCCCATGAGCCTACACCAGAGGAGGTTTAAGGTATTACACAGTGTGTATATATATATATATATATATATATATATATATATATATATATATATATATTCACACACACACACACACACACACACACACACATAAAACTCAAGAATATTCAGTTTTACATACTAAACAACAGCATCAGAACACAGATGAATGCATATCCAGATAGAAATGTAAAAATCCAGTTTAATTATACAGTCAGATAAGAGCCGGATCATTCCATACCTTATAATATAAAAGAACAAGTCAATGTTTGGTCTATGCTTTTCATAATATCCATATATTTTTAGCATCTCAAGAGTGTCTTAAAGTAGCACATAGACCATATTGACAACACAATTTCACTAATTTCTAGGAGACTGGGTACAACACAAAGATCAAATAATCTATGCAAGAATAATTTCACCCTTGGAAAGTCCAGAAAAAATGTACAATGATGTTTCCTAATCAGAAACAGCACTGTATAATAACATAAACAGTCACTTTATTACTTATATTTCATACTGGCCTTTGCTGGGATTTTCAAACTGACAATCTCCAGAAAACATCCCATAACTTACAGGTCTATTAATGCTTTAATGTAGTAGCATGCAATGCATTATCTAATGTAGACCAACCTTCTGCTAAGTAGAAGGATGAAACAGTATTGTTATGCAATACAGAACATTGAGAAAACAACATATAAAGTTTCCATTTTCTAACCTTTGTATATAATTCGATCCATTCCCCTTAACACTCAAAATACCTAGTTCATACTCTTTTCCACTTACTGATATAAAAAATATCTTTTTCTGACATCCAAGCGCCTAAGGAAAATCAGGAGCAGTTAATACATTTTTTATGTATGTTAGCAACAATGAACACAAAACAAAACGCTAGTTGTATTACACATAAGCCACCAACGTCTTACACCAGATACAGCAATCGTCTCTGCAAACAACCAAACCTGGAATCCCACCTGTCTCTGAAACATCAAGAAGCAATTTAGCTGTTAAAGCATAGGGGAATAAACAGTGGAGATATATAGCATAAGCCATCCAGCAGTGAACTGTACCCAATAAAATGTGAACTATATATCTCCACTGTTTTACAATGCATTTATACATCTAACATGTATTCATAATACTTTACTAGAAGTGCAGACTATTTCATTGTTGCCTCTTTAAGCACAGGAACCAAAATCTAGCCTATTACATTCATTGATAATTAGCCCAAACTTGCTAAATTTGTTAATAACAGAGGTCACTGTTTTCATTAGAAGAGGATTCTTTGCTCAGAGATCCATATAATCTGCATAATATACAATATGGAGAATGATAATATCATAAAACTTCCAGATAGTAGTCTATAATTCAGACAATCACTTCTTCATTATTTTATATATGAATATTGCAAACAAGAAGATACTCAATGGCAGCCCTGTTTGATCGAGATTCAGTACCTAAGAATCCATTAAGACATATTTATATAAAATAAATGTCTAATAACCATGAGATAAGGTAAGCATCAGCCTTAAGATAAAATAATTCCATAAAAAAACTTAATCATGTAGAATAGAACCATATGCTTTTTTTCTAAGTCTACACTTACAAGAAATCCAAGTTTATTATTAATAATCTATTCAGTAATCTCCCTAACCCAATATCACTTTTCACATTCTACTAGACTTCTCTAAGACATATATTATTTAAGGAAATCAACAAATGGCTTACACAATCTATTTTGAATCACCCTTGCTGGAATTTTATAATCTGATATATACTATAGGCTGAGGATTTGTAAAGGTATGGATCTAGGTTATAATAACTAGTCTTGCAAGACAGAACAAAAAATGTAACTGAGCCTTAGGGAAATGCTTACAAAAATCATATGTAGGGTCATCAGGAACCTGGAAAGTATATGCATCCGCTAAACTTGTAACCTGACATAATTATTTCATCATCATTGAAGAGTCTGAATCACTATTAACAAGGTGCTGGTATTACACACTGGATATAGTAACAATTGCCTTAGCAGCACAACATTCTATGTATGTTATTAGAGCATAAGAGAGAAAAACAAAAGCCCCATTATCAGAATAGAAATAAGAATGTTTCAGCCAATAAAAGGAATATTTGCTTCTTAATACACTGATATAAACATTTAACCTGTTGAATTGGTCATGTAATCCTCAGTGATGCATTTGTAATAAAAAAAAACACTTTTCATGAAAAAACAGCAAAGTCAAATTCTAGACTTCTAAATATTTAAATGATAAAAAAGTCTGGATACTATAACCAACTTAATTAAATCTAGCATGATGAATGCTGCATAGAATGAACAAAGTGGTCTGTGGTTCAAATGTTAATGTTTGAGACCAAAGAGGAAATGAATTATAGCATGTCATCATCCTTCACAGACAATCAGACCATAATGAGCCCCAGTATGTTTTGTCATTACTCAAATGCAATTCCACATCTGTGTTTTAAACAACACTTTTCTAGAGCAGTGACCTGTTCATTGCAAGTAAATAATAACATAAGATTATCCAAAATTATATAATAAGTTCTTACAAGAGATAACAGTAAAATTTTGTGGAAAAAAGCATAATTTATCTCAGACTACCATCCACCATAGACATAAATATATCCCTCCAGAGATGTGACGCACATGCCTTTCTCTGTCAAAACCTTCTAACAAAAAATATTTTCTCTACAAAGACACTGATGAATAGAAATATTTAAATCTCCAACTCGTGGCACCTAAAGTTTATTTAATTATTGACATCTGATTATCAGGAAAGACCAACTGTAGAGAAGCCCGTTTTCAGCAGAGGTCCAGGGAAAAAATCTCCAAATTATTACAAAACATTTTCAGAACAATAACTTTACAATCTCCAAAAATAAAACAAAAATGTCTGTAGTTTAAATAATTATAAAAAATTAGACAATATAAAAACATTGGTTAAGAATCTATACAGAAAATTTAGACTGTCTGTGCAGAAATTAAAGTTAGGCTACTCTAATATAAATAGGAATTGCAGTATGAAGTGAAGGAAAAACAGGCTTATGGTATATTAGAGAGAAAGTCAGGGAAGAGAATTCGATAGTAGTAAGGATGTAAGTAAAGAAGGGAGAGTAAAAGGAAGTATAAGAAATGAAAAGGTACTTGTTTACATTTAGGGAGAGAGTTTATCCTGGTTTTGATCAAGAACAGAGTCGGATATTAGCTAGGAAGTCTTTCAGCAAGGTTCTGAAATATGGGAGGATATAGACGTGATGGATACAGATAAGGAGTTCCAGGTCTTAGCAACCTTGTACAAGTACAGACAATGCCCAGCAGATTTGGTAGGTTTGTAGACAGACATGAGTTTTTGGACACTGGATCGCAATGCCCAAGTGGGAACATAGTTGTGCAGAATGTTTTTAGTGCTGTACAGGCAGATGGATGTTGGATAATTTTATAGGTGGTAATAAGTTGATTATATGTTTGTTGATGTGGCAGTTCTAACCAATTCAGGCTTTTCAGTGCTATACAGTGGTGGGTTCTGAAAGGAGTATGTGCTGCAAATTTAGCAACTTTGTTATACTATTGTTCAAGTTTTAATTTTTGTGAAGCCTGGAGGTTAGTAAGAATAGGAATACCATAAACAAGAGTGAGAAAGAGATAAGTAATGGCAAATGTAATTTTAGTTGTGTCGGTGAGAAAGTTTTTTGCTCTGTAAAGCATCCCTAGTTTTTGATGAGGTTTCCTTAGGTACTTTTTTACATGCAGGTCAAATGTAAGATTATCATCAACTATCATCCCTCTTAGTTTGCTATGAGAAGTGACTTCAATGGTTGTGTTTTCAAGAGAGAGGACTTTAATTTTTTTCATGAGAGAGGGATTTGGGGAAAAAAATTGTAGTTTGGATATTTTTGGTTTGAGTATGAGTTGTGAGTTACGAAACCATGTTTCAGTGGCTATTAAAGCTTCTTGAGTAATTTTTTTGGAAGTGTACCATGTTGTCAGATGTGTAAATGAATGTGGAATAATCTGCATATTGCATTATGGTGGCCTGTTGTGTGGAAGTATAAAAGATGTTGGTGAAAATGTTAAAGAGGAGGGGACCAAGGATCGAGCCTTGAAGTACACCAGTGGTGACTGGGAGGTAAGGAGGGAGCATGGAGTGCCATTTTACTGACTGATACCTATTGTTCAGGTAGTTTTTAAACTACAGAAGGGTAGGTTGTGACAGACCTAGAGAGGACATTTGAATTAGAAGTTTGCTGTGACAAACTGTCAAAGGCTTTAGACAACTCTAGAAATAAGGAAGAGGCTAGTTTGCCATTATGTCTATACATATATATTTATTTCCTCCCAAGAGATACGTAGGGTATATAACAACATGGATCAGATTAGAGCTGTTAGAGCTAAACCATATTTTTCAGCAGCTCCTGAAGTAAATACTACAACATACACCAGACCTATGCTTAAAAGTTTTCTAGTGCCATACTGTAATAATTTGGATGTAGTGACAAAGGCTGTGGTGAATAATTGGAATATTCTCACCATAGAAGAAGGTGTTAAGGATATAGTGGGCCAATATCCCATATATATATATATATATATATATATATATATATATATATATATATATATATATATATATACACACACACACACACACACACACACATATATATATATATATATATATATATATATATATATATATATATGGATTCACTTTAGAAGCTTGAAATACTGGAATATCGAATTTCAGTATTTCGAATCCATAAACTCGAATCTTCAAAACATAGAAAACTCAAGAAGCGCAAAATTCAAAATCTCGCACACTAGAAATTTTGAATTTCGCGGTACTACCGCACAGACACACACCATTCTCCCCACACACAAACACAAACTCTCTACTACATAAAAGAACCCCCCACACCCCCCTACTTAAATATTCTGACTCTGAGGTCACACTACAGTCTACTAAATCACTACTAAATTCAAAACCTCCGGTATTCAAGGGTTTCAGTTTCGCACTTCTGAGCTTTCGCTCTTATCAGGATTCCACTTTATGGGTTCAAAATACTGAAATTCGATATTTCAGTATTTTGAGCTTCTAAAGTGAATCCTGAGGTTCAGCTGTGGTTATGGATTTAGGTAAGTGTATGTGTGTGTGTGTTAAGGGTTTTGGGTAGGGGCTGTGGTGTGTGTTAGTGTATTTTGTTGCTGTGATGTGTGTGTGCGAGCAGAATGTAGCTTGTGTAGTGGTGTTGTGTGTGTGTTTGTGTGTAGTGTGACCTCGAAGTGAGAATACTTAAGTGGGGGGGGGCTGCAGCCCCCCACATGGGGGGTACAGGGGGGCTTGTCCCCCCTGCTTTTATGTAGTAGATAGTATGTGTTTGTGTGTGGGGAGAATGGTGTGTGTGTGTGTGTGTGTGTGTGTGTGTGTGTGTGTGTGTGTGTGTGTGCAGTAGCAGCATGAAATTCAAAATCTCTGGTGTGCAAGATTTTGAATTTCGTACTTCTGACTTTTCTATGTTTTGAAGATTTGACTTTATGTGTTCGAAATACTGAAATTCGATATTTCAGTATTTCAAGCTTCTAAATTGAATCCATATATACATATATATTTATATATATATATATATATATATATATATATACACACACACACACACACACACACACACACACACACACACACAAACACATATCACACATACACAAACACCAACACATCCAACGCTCACACTCATACTTCCACCTCCCTACCCTGACCCACACATACAACTTACAAAAACACTCACATACACTCACTCACCTTAAATTCTGGACATCATCCCAGTCAAACACTTCACGTAACAAAGCATAAATGCATAAGCATGGATTGGAGATATTCGGATTCGCGCTTATGCACTTTCGCTATTTTATTTTCTTGAGATACTGAAATTCGAAATTCAGTATTTTGAGATTATAAAGGGGAACCATATATATATATATATATATATATATATATATATATATATATATATATATATATATATATAAATATATATGGATTCCTATTACAAGAACGAAAGTTCACTACTTCGAACTTGTAATAGGAAGCCTCACTTCTGCAAAAGTTCACTTTAACGAAATAGTTAGTAAAGTAAAATTGTTTGATTTTATTGCTAATGCTTCTTGCATTACATTGGCATACTTTTGATGCTTAGCAAGTGTAATTTTAGAAACAAATTGTTAATTATATGTCCTGGTTTAGGGTGGATGTCTATGAAGGAGAATAGATATGTGAGGATACTTTGTTTTTGGATAATAGAACAGAATAATGAATGATGCAGAAGTTTGAGATGGCATTTTTGGTATGACTTAGGTCTTGGTTTGAAGTGATGTGAGTGTGGAATATTTGTAGTCGATGAAAGCATTAGCAGGGGATTGGTTGCTGTTTGAGATGCAGTTTTATTAGACCAGAATTGAGTTCCTCATGTATTGATGGATGGCGGATGTAAATAGTAATGGTAGCCAGAGAGATTAGCAAAGGTCGTCCAAATGAATAGAAGAATATTGTAGAGACGCCTGTTGGTGTAGTAGCTGAGTAAATGTTTTGTGAGGGTTTTTTGTTCTTTTTTTTTTTTTTTTTTTTTTTTTTTTTGTAGAAGTATATTAGATGGAAAGATTCATAAAGAAAGATAGTTTGGCAAGCAAAGTCAGGTTTTCTATATGTTATGTTAGACTAGGTTGGCTTTAGGCAGTGTACAGATGTAACTAATATTGTTTCTATTAATGAACAAAATGTGCTTCAGGGAGTTGTATTATGTAGAATGTTTTCTTAAGGGGTGATCTGTGTTTTTAATGTGAGGCAGAGACTGAAATCAATGTAGGCTTGGTTGGCTAAGTATGCATGTAATTACATAGGGAGTGACAGGGGAATTGACAGAGGGGGGGGGGGGAGTGAAGCAGGTAACAACAATCAAACTGCCTTTGGTAGCCAATAAGTTAAGGCATGAGCAGTTTGCATGCCACTCCTGCGAA
This sequence comes from Protopterus annectens, assembly GCF_019279795.1. Lineage (NCBI taxonomy): Eukaryota > Metazoa > Chordata > Ceratodontiformes > Protopteridae > Protopterus > Protopterus annectens. The sequence goes on along the minus strand of NC_056732.1, from coordinate 1,086,146,187 downwards.
CAGCAATGCAAGATTTACAGCAAGGTAAGTATTGCAAATATCACTCAAAAATTAATTTTGGAAGAATCCCTTAATATAAGATTTTTCTGCAATCGGGGATGTATAGATAGTCTTACTGTGTCAGACTTTTTGCAAAGATGTAAGGCGAGAGCAAGATATTAAATATAAAGTAAATAAGCTAAAGTAACTGCTTATCATCACTTTATTTTTGCATAATAAACATTTATAGATGCTCTTCAGAATGCGGTCAAGTTGTCAGCCAGTGAGGTAAGAGTAGTGTGTTCAACAGGAGTAATATATCTGCTGAGAATGGGCGCAGGTAGCTCACTTCGGTACTTGGTGGGTTAGAAGATTTGAAGGATAAGTACCTCTATGCCTTGCATAAAAAAGAGCTACAGTAAGCTGTCGCTAGAAGGAAAGGAAGAACAACTGAAAGCAAAATATTTACAAAAGAATCTATGTTAACAGCAATTCACCATGTATGCAAACTATGCATTAGTCACAAGATGAGATATTACTCCACTAAGCATATATGCTTCAGTAGAATGACAACTGCATTCTGTGTATACACTACATTGCAATATTTCTCATAGATTAAAAATCTATAAAAGTGCTTTATAATCTGCTACTAAGGTATAAAGTAGCCCACTATCACAGTCAATATAGTTAAAGAACTTCCTGCTGTCAAATATAAAATGCCCAAAGTAATATATTCTCATCATAATCCTACAGTATTAACTGTCACTTTATATGAATTAAAAGTAATATGGCACAGCAGAATTTTAAAATTACATTAAATAACACAGTGTTACAATAACTTATCAAATACATAAATACTTCTGCAGAAGTTTGCATTAGTCACATTAACTACTGCTGCTTACAAAATTAATTGAAGGTAGAGTTGCACACCACAATTTCTAAACTATACAAAGTACAGAACAGCAGTAGTTCATCAAATTAAATGCATGTTACTGCATAGTCTACATTAGACACACACTACTTCTGCCTAAACTATGGAAAAACAGATAGATATACCAAAGTTGTGTACTGGCAAAACATCTAGCTGCAGAAAGTTAGAAGATCATGTATTCAGAGAACAGTGTATATGTGTGTGTGTGTGTGTGTGTGTGTGTGTGTGTGTGTGTGTGTGTGTGTGTGTGTGTGTGTGTGCGTGCGTGTGTGTGTGCGTGTGTGTGCGTGTGCGTGTGAGTATGTGTGTGTGTGTGTGTGTGTGTGTGTGTGTGTGTGTGTGTGTGTGTGTGTGTGTGCATGTATTTGTTACAGAGTAAAAGAATGCTAGCAGAAACAGGTGTACTATGTTAGCACTGAGATGTTAAAAAGAGGGAAACCATTGCATGATTTTGTGTATAATACATGGAAATGCATTCATCACTCATGAGTCCAGCTGAGGGAGAAGGCTAATTCAATGGGAAGCAGTCAACACCGATCAGGCTGCCTTCGGTAGCAATCACTTGGTGCACGCACACTTGTATGCCATTCCAGGGCACAACAATGAAAGATCTACAGCTTGGTAAGCATTACAAATTTCAACCAAGAGTTAATTTTGGAAGAATCCCTTGATACAAGAATTGTTTTGCAATCAGAGGTGTGCAGATAGTCTTACTTTGCTATAAGTGCTGCCAAGAAGTAAGAAGAGAACAGGCTATTGTCAGTAAATAAGCCATGGCTAACTATTTGTCCTTCACCATTTCTTTTTTGCATATCATTTATAGACACTCTTTAAGATGCAGCTCAGTTGAGTTATCAGCCTAAGAAGGAAGACATACTACTTGATAGCATGTTTAAGCACTTTGGCAGAGTGATATGTATACTGATAATGGTTGTAGGTAACTTCCTACAGTCCTTGGTGAGGTAGGACAGTTGATGGAGAACTACCATTATTGTCCTTGTGGTGTGTTCAAGCACTTTAGCAGGATTGATATGAATGCTGATAAAGGTTGTAAGTAACATCAATCAGTAACTGATGGGTTAGGACAGCTGAAAGACAACTACCTTTTTGCCCTGGTAGTATGTTCAATGACTTTAACAAGAGGAATAAGACTTTAAAATCTTAATGTTGGTATGTTTATCCTATATGACTTGAAACCTTCCCACCTGAAGAAGTAGACTGCACCCTACTGTCCAAAACATGTGCAATGCTTGGCCACCCTGGACTCCTCAAGTAGAACCTTTGACATCAAGCATTCAGTATTTTGACTATGAGGAATGTAAATGGTAACAGTAGGGTAATAACACAACTCCAATACTTTGGGAGTCTTCAACTCCAGTGTCCTTTAAATGATCACTTAAAGTGTACCTGTCTAACTTAGGTTTATAAGTAAGTACTAGGATAACGGCTCTGGAGCCAATGCAAGCCTAGCCCAGTAATGTTCCCAGTCATCTGGCTTACCAGACGTTAGCTGGAAAAACACACCAGGAAAGCCGCTCTATGAACAAACAACACCCGCTTTAATGACTTTAAACGCACTTACACAAACGTTTTTCATCTCACTTAATAGTGAAACTTCTTCAGAAAGTTACTACATTCAAAAATTCCCCCTTTATATAAACTTTAAATTGAATTTGGCGCCAAAGACACAACCTCAGTCAATGACGCAATTTTAAAGCTACATAGCCTACATTTCTCATTCAAATAGCCCTCTTACGGACATATGATAGAAAATACTGTAAAACACATCTGCATGGATTCTAAATGCATTAAAATGTTAAAAAATATCCACATATTTATATTTAAATAAAATAAAATAAAATAAATAAATTGCACAAACAACTAAAAAAGTAATATTTACCAAGCCAACATCACAAATTTATGAATATATATATATATATATATATATATATATATATATATATATATATATATATATATATATATATATATATATATGTATGTATATATATATATATATATATATATATATATATATATATATATATGTTGAAAAGATGGCATTGATTAACGAATATAATAAAGCAAATCAATTTGTTAAAAGTTTTATAAATGAGCTGTTTATAGAAGCAAGAATAGATATCCAAACATTTCATTTTTTGTCAATGCCAATACCTAGAGTACCATGTATTTTTGGAGTGCCAAATATACATAAGAATTTACAAAACCCCTCATTTAGACCTATAGTAGATGGGAGAAATTCCTCAACATATGCATGCGCAAAATTTATAGATGTCATATTAAAGAAATATGTAGTAGAAGAGGAATGGATTATCAAGGACTCTTGGACTTATTTACAAAGATTGGATAAGTTTGAATATAAAGATGACTATAATTTCTTAACAATTGATGTCAGAGAATTGTATACTAGTATTCCGCATAGAGAAGGAATAGAATGGGTTGTGGAAAGAATGCGTCAAAAACAGGCATCAGTCTCCAAAATTTCTTCAGTACAAGAAATTTTGGATATAATTTTGTCATATAATTTTATATTTTTTGACAAGCAATATTATGTGCAAAAGAACGGGGTGGCGATGGGATCACCATGTGGCTCAAGTTATGCAAACATGGTGATGTCATATTGGGAGAACACATATGTTTTCCCTAATGCCTTATTCCAGAAAGTAGTGAAATTATATGTCAGATTTATAGATGACATTTTTGTCATAATTCAAGGAACGGAACAAACAGCTGAAGATCTAGTTTCCATGTTTAATCGGACAACTCATTTTTTAAGTTTTACTCATACATTTGATAATTTGTCTGTGTCATATTTAGATATAAAGCTCATTAAAAATAAGCATTTAAAACAGTACAAAGCTCTTATATATAGAAAGCCCACATATTCAAACAAATTCTTGCATTTTTCTAGTGCCCATCCGTTTCACCAGAAACGGTCAGTACTTAAGGGACAATTTGTCCGAGCAGCAAAAATGATAACAACAGATAAAGATTTTGAAGAAGAATGCTCCGATTTAAAATCCATGTTTCTCAATAGAGCATATCCATCCAGTCTCATTGACGAAATAATGAATGAAGTAATAAGAAAGAGAAGCGATGGGGTATATGCACCCATCTTAAATAAGAGAAATGGAATGGATGTAGATTTTATCAGTGGAGAAATCATGGAAGTAAGGGATAGGATGGAAGCATCTCAAGAGAAAAGTAATTTCAATTTAGTATGCATCATGAGTTTCAATTCTGATGCAGCATATATAAAAGAAATCATCATCAAAAATTGGTCTTTATTGAATGATGATGCCACCTTGGGGTCTATTTGTAACTTTAAACCTAAAATTGTATGGAGAAGGACAAATAGTTTCAAACATCTTTTTCAAAGACAAAAAGATACATTCGTAAGGAATCCGGGCATGATGCAATGTGGTAACTGCTCATTATGTTATCTAATGGACACAGGTTATAAAATTAACATCAATGGGTATAAAATTTACCTAAAAGGGAGGTACAACTGTAATTCAAAAGGAGTGGTCTATATAGCAACATGTCAAGGATGTACATCATTTTATGTGGGTAAAATGGACCGTAGATTGAGAGACAGGGTCTCAGAACATGTAAGGTGTATTAATCAAGGAAGAGAGGAGAATGCTTTAGCTAGGCACATAAATATGTACCCTGAACATAAATTCAAGTTTAAAGTAATACAACAAGTACATTTGGATGCAAGAGGGGGACCATCTGGATTATTGTTGGAAAAATTAGAACTTCTTTGGCAAATAAGGCTTAACAAATATGTTTTTCCAGGTATCAATGAAAAATGCTCTATTATGTGTTTATTAAAATTGAAAAATTTAGATAGATGAAATATAATGAATCTATAAAAGTAACGATAAAATAATAATAAAAAAAATTATATATATATATATATATATATATATATATATATATATTTATGAATTTATTATGCATTTAAACAGATTTGGGTGAAATAAATTTAAATTTAAATTTATACTTAGAATTCATATTTATTTATTTTTTACTCATATATATACATATATATATATATATATATATATATATATATATATATATATATGTTTTTAATACTTTTTAATTTTGTTTATTAATTTTAGGAAAAAGTAGTCTATAATGTTCAAAGATATTTATACTTTTCTGTCACTTTTCATAGTAATAATATAGTTTTTCAACATATATATATATATATATATATATATATATATATATATATATATATATATATTCATAAATTTGTGATGTTGGCTTGGTAAATATTACTTTTTAGTTGTTTGTGCAATTTATTTATTTTATTTTATTTTATTTAAATATAAATATGTGGATATTTTTTAACATTTTAATGCATTTAGAATCCATTCAGATATGTTTTACAGTATTTTCTATCATATGTCTGTAAGAGGGCTATTTGAATGAGAAATGTAGGCTATGTAGCTTTAAAATTGCGTCATTGACTGAGGTTTTGTCTTTGGCACCAAATTCAATTTAAAGTTTATATAAAGGGTAAATTTTTGAGTGTAGTAACTTTCTGAAGAAGTTTCACTATTAAGTGAGATGAAAAACGTTTGTGTAAGTGTGTTTAAAGTCATTAAAGCGGGTGTTGTTTATTCGTAGAGCGGATTTCCTGGTGTGTTTTTCCATAGTCGGTTTATTTTTTTTTTTTTGAGTTTTGTACCAGACGTTAGTTCCCTCTGCCCCTATCTAGCAATGCAATTGAAGTGATCCCCGGGGTGAATTTCCTATTTCCCATCCACTCATCAAGATTTCTCTTAAAGAGGGCCAGTGAGGTGCAATGCTTGACATGAATGGGGAGTTTATTTCAGAGTATTGGAAGTCTCTGGGTTAGGAACCTATCCTTCCAGCAGGTTCTGTTTAATGTGGTGATAAGGTTGAGGTCTTTGGAACGAGTAGCATGAAGGGATTGGGATTTTTTAAGATGAACATGTCTAGCAAAACTGAATCAGACAGGGCTCTGTATGTCAAGCAGAGATCGCCTCTAAGTAGGCGATATGAGATGGAGTAAAGTTTAAGTTTTTTAAGTCTATCTGCATAAGGCATATGTTTGAGTCCTAAGATCCTCTTTGTAAGGAACTTCTGTGGCCTTTGCAGTTGTTGGAGGTGTCTAGTGAGGTACATGCCAAATGGGGCATTGTACTCTATAATGGGTCTGATGAGGGCCAAGTAGAGAGATAATGACTTCTTTTTTCCTGGATGAGAACCCTTTTGTGATGAGATGTGCTATGTAGAAGGGCTTCCTAACTACATGGTTGTCAGAGAGATTGCTATCTACCTGTGTCCCTAGATCCCTTATAACACCTTCAGAGTTAAGTGGGTTCCCTTCGATATGGTAGTTTGTGGGCACCATGTTTTTCCTGAAGGGAATGACGATGCATTTTTTGGTGTTGAGCCTAAGGTCATGGTTTTGACACTAGTCATTGGTTTCCGTTAGGCCTTTTTGCAGGATGTCCACATCAGCTTGAGAATCAATAATAGCTCCCAGTTTGCAGTCATCCACGAATTTGCTTAACCAGAGCCCCTTGGTGTTGGCTTGAACTTCAGAGAAGTAGATACCAAACGGGAGAGGACCCAGAACCGATCCCTGTGGGACTCCACTTGTAAGTGCCCAGTAGCCAGATTTGGAGTAAGCTACTTTCACCATGTGGGTTCTATCAGTGAGCCAGTTTGCAACCCATCTAGTGATGTAGGGGTTAATGCCCAGATTAGTGAGCCTAGCAATGATTCCAGAGTGTGGGATGGTGTCAAAGGCTTTGGTTAGATCGAAGTAGGCTGTGTGGACAGCCTTTCATTCATCCACCTCTCTGGAGACAGCTTTAAAGAAGTCTATCAGATTGACCAGACATGATCTGCCTTTCACAAACCCAAGCTGCAATGGGGTCTAGGGTTTGAAGGGTCCCTATATCCTTATTTATAAGATCTGTAATAATACGTTCCATAACCTTACAGATCAGGCTTGTCAAGCTGATGGGGCGGAAGTTCCCTGGGTCAGTAGTCACACCCCCTTTGTGGAGAGGGATGACTGTACCAATGCACCATTCAGTGTGGACAAAGGCAGAACTGAGGCTGTAGTTGAACAAGGCACTCAAGTATGTTGCCAGTTCTTTTTGTAGATTGTGTAGGACACAGCCCGGTATATTATCTGGTCCTATGGAAGCTGTATTTTTAGCTCTGCTCAGTGCGGTTTCTACTTGTGCAGTCATGATAATAGGGAGTTGGTATTCCTCGGGTATGTGGATGGGCCCTTTGGGAGGTGAGGGGGGGGGGGTAAAGTTCGCACTAAACCTGTCTGCCAAGATATTGGCAATATCAGTTGGTTCAGTATAAGTGGTGCCGTTGTGCTGCAGCTCAGAGCAAATCTGTGTATTATTAAGAAGATTCTTGACATAACTAAAGAATGTGGTTGTCCTTAGTATCTGTAGCAATTTTGCTTTCATAACTAGCTTTGGTGGATTTGATGAGGGATCTCAGTTTTTTACTGATTTTTCCAAGGGGATTTTTCCAGTCATCAGACTTTACCCTTTTCTGCAACAGTTTTTTTTTCCTTCTTGGAGTATTCAGGCTGTTTATGCAACAGTCTGAATAATTTGTATAACATAGTTCAGATATTTTACATATTTATTTATTTTGTGGATGTATCATTTTACTGTTCCGTGCTTATTGTGTAAGCACATAGGTAAAGGTGAATTTGTATCCGAAATTTGGGTTCCTTTAGGAACTTATATTTTCCACATTTAGAATTACCTGGAAGTTATAATATTAAAATGTTATAGATGATATGGTATTCACATTCTTGTGAGATTGGCTTATTAGCCTATTATATACTATCAGACATTAAGATAAGAATCAGATAGTTGTGACATGTATTAATCACTACCGATGTTGTTATTCAGTATGTTAACTTGAAACAACAGTCAGGGAACAAGAAAACTGAATGTTGTTTATCATCTCTCCCAAGATTATGGCTCACATGCTTGTGAAGTACATGTACAAGGCCAGTTATGGATAATATTTCCAAGTGTTATCATTAAAGTACTCTTTAGGGAACTTCATAATAAACAGAGGCTAGAGCATGTGCAATCCCTGACGACAGTAATCCTGAGTGGAATGGAAGTGAATGACTGATAGTAAAACCATAACAGTACAGCTAAACCAGGTGACAACTTTCAGGCTAATGTCTACTGAAAAATAAATAAATAAATGAATAATGATCTACAATATCCATTTTGTAAACACATATGAACATAAGTATATGTAGCACCCACAATGGGAGATTCCATGAAAGGCTCAGGGACATTTGGGGTCACTGAAATAATCCAGGCACATGCACACAGGAAAGCCATGATGTCAGTACTGTGGAAAAGACAGCCATGATATAAACTCAATGGCCAGGCGAATAAAAAATGAAAACAACCCCCCCACTGGGTCCCTAACCAGAAATAACACCTCTCACTGACTTGACTGTCTGACTTTATTATTTGAAGTTTTCAGTTTAACTGACTGATGTCTTTAAACAGCATTCATTCTCATTGAGGACACTGGTTCAGTATAATGCTCAGTGCTGCACATACGCCAGACTCATCTTACCCCCCAGCATTTTTGCAGACAATACAACATAGTTGAATTGAGTAGAAGGTTAAAACAACAGTAATGCAGGGGTTCGGGGTAAATAACTGAAGGCAGTTGTCTTGTATGATTTGGAATTTCAAGTATAGTGGGAGGATTCAACTGCTGTCACTACTGTCAAAACAATAAAATCAGTGACAAGAATGGTCCTGAGTGTCCATAATTCACAGATGATCTTCATTTCCAAACAATTACACAGTATTAAAGGAAACTGCTACCAAAATACTAGAAAATAGATTTGATTCATTATATGTTAATATTTCATGCTACATCAATCCATCAGAATCTCTCTACATATTTTATATTATATTTTAATGTGTTATATCCCAAAATGGCTGCGACAGGAATTGTCATGGTGGAATGATTATGTTTTTCAGTATAATTACCCTTTGTACAAAATGTAGCATCTGTTATTTATTCTGACAATTTATTCCAATTTCTTTTTCATGAGCTCATTGAAGAAGCAAAAGAACTTTTGTAAATTTAGGCTCTGTTTCTTGTTATTTTTCTTGTGATACCAATATTGTCCACAAATGAGCACTTATTGGCATTTACACCTTCTGGTATGGTATTGGTATATAAATTACACTTATTGCATCTATAATGCAAGGTCGAATATGTGTATTTGATCTTAATAACTTCCAAGTTTTGTACATTCAACAAAAATAAGTTTCCAGTCTTCATCTGCATTTACAACCTATACAACTGTTTCTATTTTTTTCTTTTCTTTTATTTTCTTTATTTATTATACAAGGAAACTGTCTATATTTTAAAGAGTGGTACTTTAATGCCTTTAGACTTAAATTTGGAAGGTAATCGGGAGTACTTGATTTAATTTTGTTAATTAGCTAATTAACTGATCATGTGTTTTACATTTAGTTTCAGATTTTTATGCATATATACTGTTTTTAATAATGGCGTTTTAATCCTTGAAGGCTTATTTGCCGAGGCAGTATAGTTTATTAAAGTTTTTTGGTATTTATGGTCAGTAGCCTGTTGTTTTTACTTATTTGTTTTTTATAAGTTGTGTTTCTATAGTTTCTTTATGGCTACTGACCCTTCTTGTAATATTACCTCACTCTCTATACAGTAACCCTTTGTTCCAATATACAGACTCCCCTTTTCCTTGAGAATCAGGTGCTTCCCTAGCTACCTCCCTCAAGCCTCTTAGTGTAAGGCTCGAGAGCTGAGCCTGTTTCAACTCTACCTTTGTGACCCTTCCCAGCTCCCCTTTCACAGGAAATCTGGTATCTTCTGACAGCGGTGCCTCACTGTCAGCCTGGGTACTACCACTCACCTCTGCCCTTCTAGTCACTCTGTCCAAGGGAACATCAGTACCTACCAGCAGCTGTGGCTCACCTTCAGGCCCACTGCTACAGGGTAGCACCCTCACTGAAATAACCACTTCACCAGCCCTGGCTTCAGGTGTGGGGTTTGTCTGGGTCTCCCCCAGGCTACCAGCCTCACATGGCTGTCTCCAGGCCTGACTGCATGTAACTGCATGCGCACAAGTTACTACATTATCAAAATCATTCCCTAGCAGGACATCTGCAGGGATATCCTCAAACACACCTACTTACTTCCTTTTCCACACTCCCAGTCAAGGAGAACTCTGGCCAAATGCATTTGGAATGGGGTCCCTCCTAAAGCTTTGAAATGAATTGAACTGCCCAAGCAAGTACTGCTCCTCTTTAACCACTGCAGGCTTCACATTGGTTATGTCAGAGGCTTTGGCTCTCTTAACAGTGTCCTATTTTACACCCACTAAGATAGGATATAAACTCTGTTGATAGTTAGTACCCCTGTTGTCTCCGGACAACTTATCACTGGCATACTGTTATTTCCACTTGCTGACTCCCTCACCTTTTGTTCCCCACCTTGCTTGTGGACATCTGTATGCTACATATTCCCACTGGTGACATTAAAACATCTAAACCTTGATCTTAGCCATGTACCTGAGCTATTGGTTCCGCTGTTACTGCTGGACTCTGCTGGGGTAGTTTAGGGTGCCCACCATGGATTCCCTTATATCCATGTACAGCGCTGGGTATCCTCTTCTTGTGTAGTGATGCCCTGCTTGCTAAGTAGAGATACCTTTTCTCCCCAGCTCATCTGCAGAGTTACACTCCTGGTCTGCCTACCAGATTCTCATGTCCTCAGGCAGAGTGCTAAGGGCTTGTAACCTCACCAAAAGGTCTGCCAGCCTTTCAAAAGTGGTGACCTGACACCCACTCACCTACCTATGAAAATAAGTTCTTAACTCAGCAGTATAATCACATACACTTTCATCTGCCTAGCCTCTGTGCTCACAAAACTTTTTTTCTTTAAACTTCAGGTGTTAACTTAAAACATTCCGATAAACACTGCTTTACTTTATTATAGTTTAAACAATCAGTATCAGACAATTTATAAACAGCAGTTACAGCTTTACCATGAAGTAAGGGGGGCAGGAACATTACCCAGAGCTCTTGGTCAACATTATACTGTTTACATACTCTTTCAAATATACGAATAAAACTCAAATCAAAATTATCACCCTCTGTGAACTGTGGAAGAAATATACTGACCTTTATTGCTTTTGGGGTTCAGTTATTCCCTTCCCCATTACCTCCATGATCCTAGTGAATCAGCATTTCACTCTCATGTTGGCACTGTTTCTCATTTTCTGCAGCCTCCAAATGCTGCAGTCTCTCTGTTTATTCTAATTCCATCTGTTTTTCTTTTTTGCCACCCTCCAAACACCGCAGTTACTCTGCTGATTCTAATTCCAAATGTTTGGCCTCCAGTTCAAATTAAGTCCAGATGGAGTTTTACGTCTGCTGAGAAAAAGGTGAACTGCCCTGTTTCAGAAGGCCACAAATCCCCATCACCAGACTGGCTGTCTTTCTATTTGTGGTCTGAGCTGCAACTAAGGTTAAAATCATTTCTACTTTAGTCGGGTTGGCATGCACCAGTCCTTTGGCTTCACACACGTTGGCCAACTGGTTCTTTATCAGCTTGCCATAATCCTCTGCTGACATCTTTGCTTGCTTTCCCTGACTAAACTAAACTACAAAAAATCATCCAGAGGCTCATAAAAATCCAGGACAAAGCATGGGAACACTGGCACCAAACTAAAACCCCCTCTCCTAGACAATCCTTCATTGAACTGTGTAACAAGGTAAAAAAGCAAACAAAAATAGATAAAGCCCTTTACTATTGGTCCACCCTAAACTCCTCCCATCATAATCCTAAGCAATTCTGGTCCACAATAAACTCTGTACTCCATCCAGGTAAGCTAGACACCCCCCCCCCCCACCATCCCCTAATCCTGCTCCAACAATAAAGCTGACTCTTTCAACATCGACATCACTGAAACCATTCTATCTCTAGCCAAACAACAACTCTCCTCATCCACTAGCCCCTCACACAACCCCAACCCCCACCCCCCTTCCTTCACCTTATCAGCAGTACCCTCCTCCTACATAAAAAAAGTTTGACAAAACTTAAGCCCACTAAATACGCAGCTGACAACCTTCCTCAAAATACCTAAAAATAGCAGCAGACACCCTAGCCTACCAAATTTCCATATTAATTAACTGCTCCATATCAGAAAGCTACATGCCTAATCTGTGGAAGATTTCACATATCATTCCCCTACACAAAGGTGGCTCCTCTACAGACCTTTCCAACTACTACCCCATTGCCATCCTCTCCCCACCCTCCAAGATTCTTGAGAAATGTATTAACTTTCAGGTACTTAACTATCTATTAACTAACAATCTCCTCTCCAAAACCCAACATGACTTCAGGCCATTTCACAGCAGCACCACTACCCTGCTTTCCTTCACTGACATGATCCTGCACCATAAAAACAATGGCCTATTCTCCTCTGCCATATTTCTGGACCTATAAAAGGCTTTTGATATGATGTCTTACAATATTTTTCTCTCTGAGCTCACTAATCTCTCCTTTTTACACACTGTCACCAACTGGTTCCATAGCTATCTCTCCGTCTGACAGCAATCAGTGGTTTGGCAAGATCACTATCCCCTTGTCTCCCAGTCTCTCTCAGGGTCCCTCAAGGCTCCATCCTTGGCCGCCTACTATTCTTCTTCTTCATCAACAGCCTTCATACCTCCACCAAACATGCCACACTCATACCATATGCAGATGACTCCACACTCATCTGCTCAGCCCCACTTTACCAGAACTCCAAAATATCACACAAGAGTCGTTCATATCTGTAGAATGCCGGCTCTCCATTGCCCAACTTCTACTCATTCCAAATAAAAATAAACTCCTTATCTTCCAACCCTCTAAATCTATACAGTCTTCCTCCCTTTTCAACATTTGCGCCAAGAACAACACCATCATCTCCCCAACTGACCACACCCAACTGACCACATCAAACTTCTAAGTGTGGAACTTGACAACAATTGCAAATTTGACCTTCACATATCTCTTACCATAAAAAAAGTTCATGAAAAACTCGGGACACTTTATAGAAACAATAACTAACAAAGACAGCCAGGACTACTATTGCCAACTCCCAGCTAATCTCCACCTTACTTTACGTCTCCCCCATACTAATCAACCTTAGACAGACTGAGCTAAACAGACTGGAATCCTGCTAAAGTAAAATTGCAAAGTTTGCAACAGGTGCATCTTACCGTAGCCACCACTGCAACTCACTTAGGGAACTTGACTGGCTTGAACTCCCTCAGCTTCTTCATCTGAATCAACTCTCATTTGCCCACAAACTAATAAATCACTCCCGTAAGATCTCATCACTTAAAAACCTACTCCAACCTTACTATTCTTCTAGACCCCTAAGATCCAACAGCAAAAATATACTTCTTACCACCAAACCCAAAAATTCAGCAGGAGAAGCTCTATTCTCCTGTGCTACTTCCAAACTATGGAACACCCCCCTTGATAACCAAACTACCATCCAGTAATTTATTCAAAACCTCTCTCAAGTCTCACCTAAAAATGCATTGGCTCTGCCCTTGCTCCAACCCCAGCTAGCAAAACTCTCAGCCACTCAGTACATTATTATTATCAGGTTAATCATTGGGTATCATTTAATTCTCTATTCAATTCAAATACTGTTTTGTACTCATTACCTTTTCATCTTGTTTGTTCTTACTACTGTGCTGTGTACTCTGCATGCCATGTTATTTACTGTAAAAGCATATATATGTGTAACACTTTCTATTGTGAAATGTCTTATTTGTACTTGTGGAGCTTTTCTCCCCGGACCTCCACTGAAAAAGGACCTGCAACCTGTCAGAATTTCCCCGGTAAACAAATGTAAGTAAATAAATAAATAAAATAATAAAAAAAAAATAAAACAGTTGTGAAAATTAAATTTTGTATGTTTGCTTTGTGGCTGCTGAGAGTACACACCTTCACTGACAACTGCCTACAGTCTACAGAAGTTCAACTAATATCCCACCACTGCCACCAATATATGACACCTCTGCTCTGAGACAGTAATCAAGGAGCCTGAATCCTCACCACTGACACTGGTAAGGGACGTTCTCTTGGAAAAAAAATAATGACACACAATATTTCCAGGTGCAGCTCTCTGCACCAAGCACAATTTCCCTTAAAAGGACACAGGGAACACACTCAGTCCGGGAGATGGGCTCTCTCTCTCTCTCTCACCCGTAAGACTCCCCACTGACACAGCTGTAGAGTTTAGTCCTCAGCCAAGTGTTCCAAGCCAAGTCTTCCACCACCCTTTCTGTGAAACCAGTGCTCTGTGTCCCTGCTCCAAGTAGCTGAGATACACACTCTTTGTCTTTGAGATTTAATTTTCACACACACACACACACAAACACACACACACACACACACACACACACACACACACACACACACACACACACACCTGGGAAAGGCTGGCACAGATTTACTAGCTCTGCTACCTTTTCCCAGTCTATAAGGTAGTTATGCTGCTACCAGCCAGCTACTCTAAGGCTCTTGCAAGGGTACCCAATTATACTGAGTAAAATTAATACTAATATAAATGTTAGGGTTTGATCAATGCAGCAAAGCTTTCAGAAGCTGCCACAGTGTCATCGAATAAATATAAGTACTCTCAAATGTTAAAATATTCTCTAAAGGTCCAGTCACAATGAAAAGTTTAAATATATTTAATAATAAATAATAAAATAACATAAAAATACTAAATATCAATTTACAGTAAACACCAGGGTTTCAGTCACAGGAAATAGTAAAAATTACACAGATGGAAAGATTCACACAGATACAGAAAAAAACAACCAAGTCTGGGTAGACATAAAGGAAGAGAAACCACAGATACAACAAGTAAATATTTGATAAGCACTTTTGTCCCTTTATTTCAAATAGCAGAACTTCATCAGATAAAATCTAATCTTGTCATTTCCCTCTTATACCACCAACAACATATCAGACCACTTTATTAAGACACATTAGTCAAGCTATTTAAAACTTAGAATGCCTACATACTTATAAGAGTTTCTTAACTTGAATCTAATATATAATTAAAAATGTAATAAACATAAGGAAGAATCATTAAGACCACCATATCATGTTTTAATAAATAATGTCATAAAATCTAAAATATAAAAGGTTTATAATACAATTTTTACACATCCACTGCCA
The DNA here is from genome assembly GCF_019279795.1 of Protopterus annectens. Taxonomy (NCBI): domain Eukaryota; kingdom Metazoa; phylum Chordata; order Ceratodontiformes; family Protopteridae; genus Protopterus; species Protopterus annectens. The sequence goes on along the minus strand of NC_056732.1, from coordinate 1,086,130,949 downwards.
ATACCTTACTAGCTCTGCTACCTTTTCCCAGTCTATAAGGTAGTTATGCTGCTACCAGCCACTACTCTAAGGCTCTTGCAAGGGTATCCAATTATACTGAGTAAAAAATGCTAATATAAATGTTAGGGTTTGATCAATGCAGCAAAGCTTTCAGAAGCTTCCACAGTGTCATTGAATAAATATAAGTACTCTCAAATGTTAAAATATTCTCTAAAGGTCCAGTCACAATGAAAAGTTTAAATATATTTAATAATAAATAATAAAAGAACATAAAAATACTAAATATTAATTTACAGTAAACACCGGGGTTTCAGTCACAGGAAATAGTAAAAATTACACAGATGGAAAGATTCACACAGATACAGAAAAAAACAACCAACAAGTCTGGGTAGACATAAAGGAAGAGAAACCACAGATACAACAAGTAAATATTTGATAAGCACTTTTGTCCCTTTATTTCAAATAGCAGAACTTCATCAGATAAAATCTAATCTTGTCATTTCCCTCTTATACCACCAACAACATATCAAACCACTTTATTAAGACACATTAGTCAAGCTAATTAAAACTTAGAATGCCTACATACTTATAAGAGTTTCTTAACTTGAATCTAATGTAAAATTAAAAATTTAATAAACATAAGGAAGAACCATTAAGACCACCATATCATGTTTTAATAAATAATGTCATAAAATCTAAAATATAAAAGGTTTATAATACAATTTTTGCACATCCACTGCCAATACCTCAAATCATCACAGTATGCAAAACAAATATCAGATTCAATATATTCTGACTAAAGCTGACTGGCAAGCTTTAAAAGATTTATGTGAGAGGTATGACCTATTTTTTAAACCAGCAGATAAAGGGTATAAAATAGTTGTTATGCATTACAAGCCGTATATGCAGATGTGTTATGAACATTTTAATGAACAGACTGTTTATGAAAAATCTAACACTGAAGCTTATAAGGAAGCTTTGGGACAATATATGCAGTTATTGGACAAAGGGTATAGGCTGGGTTATTTTACAAAAAAAGATGTAGATAAAGGTTTAATATTGAAGGCTGCAGCATTGCTAGTTTTTACTGCTTGCCTAAAGTTTATAAGAGACAAATGAATCCCATTGGTTGTCCAACTGTTTCGGCCTGCAAATATTTTTTGCATACTATTGGCCTTCAGTTACACAAGTACCTTCCCCCTTCTTCATTTTGTTATTAAACTTCCCTCATATATCAGAAATATTTCTGATTTTATTGATAAGATCTCTGAACTTAGATGGACCAAGGTAAGTATTGGATAATGATAGATGTTAAGAGTCTTTATACTAGTATCAAACATGTTCATGCTATATGTGGACTGCATTATTTTTTGGGTGACAGTCCCCTTTCTAGTTACATAATTGAGTTATTACATTTTTGTCTTGTTAATATTTTTTTTGTATTTGATAATGATATCCATCACCAAATTCAGGGCACAGCCATGGGGGCTTTGTTTGCCCCAATGTATGCTAATTTGATGATGACAAAAATATTATTTATTATTTTAGATACATTGATGATCTATTTTTTATTTGTTGTGATGGTTATAATGAAGTTGTTAATTTTGTTAAGGATTTACAGAATAATAGATATAATTTGTTTTTTGATTGTTTACAGTAGGGAGAAGCCTCATTTTTGTATTTAAAGTTGCAAGAGTTAAGTAGTGGAGAAATAAGAATAGCCATACACAGCAAATTTCTTGATGGTGGGCAGTACCTACATAGGTGTAGTTGTCATCCTCACATTTAATTTCATCTTTGCCCTACAATGAAATGCTACATTTACATAGGTTATTTAGTAATGCATCAGATTTTTTAATGAAGTTGAGGACTGTTCAGATGTTTATAACTAGAGGATATACTAATGATATAGTTATGGAATCACTTTGGAAAGTTATGGGAAACAGAGCAATAATAATACTTATTTGAATTGTAGTGGAAGACTATCTCAAGTAAAGATATTCTAGTTGATGATGGGGTAGATAAAAGGAACATATATTTGTTACAACGTATAATGTTTTTGCTAATAATTTAATTGCTTTACTTAGGTTTGTTTGTGTCTTTCGGCTTTTCCCGGTTAGGGGTCGCCACAGCGGAACTCCGGTCTGCTAATGATTGGCAGTAGAGTTTTACGTGCTAGCTTGCCAGGCCTAATGCACAACCTTCCATGAAGGAATGCCCGTTCATGCATGTCGCCACACAGAAGCCGCTCTAACTGAGGATCAAACAGGCAACGTCTAACTGTAAGGCGACAATGCTACCGCAGCACCACCACCACAGTAATTGCTTTACTTAGGTAATATTGGCAATTTTTGTAAGAAATTGTGAACTTTCTATGATATTGAACAGGGTTCCTTTGTTTCCTATAAAAGTAGTCAGGACTTGGGGGATACATTGGTTCATAGTAGTTTTGTTTCCCCTGCTGTTCAAATCTATAAACACTTTAGCCATTCTTTAGTAGGTGCTTTCCCTTGTGGGGTTGTTCCATCTGCCAGTTTATTGTATGCTGTTTTTCTAAAATTAACAATATCAAGTTTAAACCTGTGAATATATTCACATGTAGCACTGAGTGCATCATTTATGCCCTTAGGAGCCCATGTAATCTTTTTTTTATATATAGGGGAAAGCAAAGGAGAATTTAAATTGAGGCTTCAGTGACATATTAGGGATATTAACAGACAATGATCTGATAGCCCTATAGCCTTGCACTTTAAATAGTATCATCAGGGTGATTTTTCATTATTACAGGGGACGATTCTTGGGCAGGTGGTAGTCAGATTTGATGAAAGTACTTTACTTAAACATAAATTATTATACAAGAAAACTGCCTATATTTTGAAGTAGGTCACTTTAATGCCTTTAACTTAAATTCAAAATGTAAATGGAAGTACATGATTTAATTTTGTTAATTAGTTTATTAATTAAGTGATCATGTCTTTTAGAGTTTTATGTTTATATACTGTTTTTAATAATGCTGTTTTAATCCTTGAAGGCTTATCTGCCAAGGCGCTAGAGTTTATTAAAGTTTTTTTGGTATTTTTGGTCAGTAGCCTGTTGTTTTTAGTTATTTGTTTTTTTATAAGTTGTGTTTCAAAAATAAGTTTCCAGTCTGCATGTACATTTCCTTTGCATTTCCAACCTATACAACTATTTCTATTTTTTTTTCTTTTCTTTTCTTTCCTTTTTTTGTCATTTTAGCTATTTTATGTGGGCATAAAATATTTAATTTAAACATTTTCATGTATGTCTTCATCAAAATAACAAAGTTGCGGTACACTTAATAGATCTTAACATTGATGTTTTTAAAGTAAATTCCATTTTTCAGTTTGAAGTATTTGAGTCCAATAATCACATATTGAATATAAATCTTGTTATCTTCTTATTTTATAAGTTAGATAATACAAATTTATTATAATTGTCCATATAAGTTAATTTATGTTATTTAAAGGTGTATGTGCTCAATTGTTACAATAAATATTTGGCTGTAAGACCATTCATTTCATTTTTTTCTGTTATTAAAGTGTTTGATTTGATGATCCTTTCTGAGCATCCTGTCCTTTTAGGGTCATAGTTTATGGATTCTCTTGACCACTGTCTTTTGGATTACCATCAAAACCTCCTTTTTCCTATTTTCTACATGGGGTTGGGGAGTTGCATCAACTGTCATCCTCACTTTCTCTTGATTCAATGCCACTCACTCCTTCACCATCTTTAACAATCCTGCTTGATTGTCACAGATTTTCTCTCAGAAAATCCATCCATGTCTTTGCTGGACATCCTCATTTCCTCCTGTCTTCTTCCTGTCTCTCCCAAATCTTCTTCACAAAATCATCTTCTGCTTTCCTGAGCATGTGCCTGAACCACTACATCCTGTTTTCTTCAACCTTTTCTGTAGTTACAGCTACTTTGGCTTCTGCTCTAGTGTCCTTTTTTCATTTGCTCCACAGTTGTTATCCTATGACCCATCTCAGGCCCTTCATCCCAATCATTTCTAGCTTCCACAACTGCAATACTTTCACTGCCCATTTTTCTTTTCCATACAGAAATACTGGTTGTGCCACTATATTGTACACCTTACTTTTTAACTTCTTTGGCATTGTGCTGTCTCTACCTATTCCTGACACTCTGTGCCAGTTGTCTGCAGCTCCTCTGATTCCAGCTTTGACCTCTTTATTCAGGCTTCCCTTCTCTTCAACCACCCCTTCTAGATACTTAAAGCTGTTAATCTGTTTCACTAATTTCCCTTCAATTTCAATTTGTATCGCTTGATTTACCAATTTGCTGCCAATGATCTTTGATGTCTACTGATTGCTTATCTTAAAATCCAATATATACCTGCATTACTTCTTATAATATTAACTAATGGTTCCATCATTATGATCAACAAAGTGTAGATGACAGTAGGCATCCTTTTTTATTGCCCCGTTTAATATTTACTGCTTCTAAGAGATGAGATCCTAAATTAACATAGGCCTTATTATTAATATAAGGAGTCTGAAATAATGTAAGGGCCTAATTCAACATAGGCTTTATCATAATAAAGAGTTTGCAATAATGTTATGAATGTATGGAGAAAGTTAATTAATATAAATAATCCCAGTTTATTGTATTGAAAGCTTTTTCTGTGTATAAACTATAAATAGCAATTTCTTCATCCTTGCTTCTTACATATGTCTATTACTGTTATTTTTTATATTGTCCCAGGCTTGTCTATTGACAATGAACCCTTCTTGATCTTCATATATTAAGTGTGTGACTTTACTGAGAGAGAGTGAGACTTTATTATTTATTCTATCGTTGTATATCAATTTAACTAGTATTCAAAATAACTAAATCTAATACTTGTTATGGTAACTCTGTATTCTCCCACCAAATATCTAAGTCCTGGAATTCCATGCCTTGGACAATACTAAATTCTAGCAACACATCCAAATTTAAACTACTGCTTAAAGAACACCTAAACAAAAACTGGCTTTGCACCTGTACTAATCCAGGCTGATCATTCTGTCCTTCCTTGTTCTTACAGCCAAAATATATCTTCCCTTACTAAATTCTAACATCCAAACTATCCATTATCTCATGGAAATCCAACTTCTGTCTATCTATCTCAAGCTCACCACTGCTCCTTTTTTTATCTACCTATCTCAAGCTTCCTGCAGTTTCATCATATTCCCTCCTTCTTGTACTTCACCTCAATATTGCCTTTGCCATCACTGTTTAGAACAAGTAACACTAGCATAGCAACAAAAAGAGATATTCTTGTTCATATAGCATACATGCATCTTATAAATATTTACCAACAAATCCATGATATTGATCTAATGATTAGTCATTTCTCTATGAAGGCACAAGCTATTTTACACTAGTTTCTTAGCTTTTTTCCCATTTATATTACTCTCCCAATTTTTATTGTTTATGTATAAACTATTTAGTACCTATATTTACCAAACTTATGTATTCTTGATTGTTATCATTTTTTTATATTGTTTGTAATGTGTTTTTGTAATGGAGCTTTTCTCCCCGGGCCTCCATTGAAAAAGGGACAGTGGCCCAGTCAGACATTTCTGATAAACAAATGTAAAATAAAAATAAAATATATGGAAATAAACATAATCTACATTTAAAAGCGTGATGGGATAATAAGATGCACAATAAGTAGAATCATAATCTTCTTTTAATACTGGTATTATTATGAGACTTCTCCAGAATCTTGGAGTATAATTTTATGTTGAATATTAGTACACACATGTTATTAACTTCACAACTTTAGTTGCAAATAACTTGTAGATTTCTCTAGTTAATACCACTATCAATGGTGCTTCATTTTCTTTTAATTTCTTTCTTTGTTGAATAAATTATTTTCCACTGATGAGTTTTGTTAATAGGTCTTTATTATCCTCAGATAACATATTAAGTATATTATTGTCCAAAGAGAATTGTATTTGTTTAATTTCTGAATGCATTCCATTTCTTTCATTGTTTTTTTTTTCAAACTCTTAAAATGTATAATTATGTCTCTTTTATTTCTATTGGTTCCTTAGTCTTTTCAAAATTAATCCTACTAATCTGGTTAGATGTATTTAATATTTTTGATAACTGACCAAGTTATGTAGTCATCTGGGATTAATATTACGAGATCTAAGTTTCCATTCCTCAAATATTATTTCCTTTTTATGATCAAGTGTTTGCTTATATTTATTAAAAGTATTCACTATGTCTAACAAATATTTTACTCCATCTTGCACTTTTGGCAATATCCATTTTGGCTGTATTCTTATCAACTCATTACTCCTTTGTATTTTTTTTTTTTTTTTGTGTGTCCAGCGTGTAGTTGTCCCATATGTATATACGATTTTAAAGTATTAGTAGTATTTCTACTAATACCTTCTATGTCACTAAATTTAAAAAAAAGTTATTTATGTCTTCTGGGAATCACTGTTTAAATTCTTCAATCCTGGTAATATATGCTGCTTTTCTATACCATATTAGTAACTTATTTACTGTTAATGTGCATGTTAAAGAATTATGATCTTATAAGGGTCACATTATTATTCTAAAGTTGCTATCCTTCTCATTTAGGTCAATAAATATATTGTATCTATTATAGTCTGGATGTCAAAGATTAATCAATAATGACTGAATTTTAAAGACTTGTTTTCTGTTCATTTTTTTAAAACAACTTTAGATGCAGCAGAGATTCTAGGGGATTTAATTGGATATCTTCCTTATTTAGCATGTAATTAAAACTGCATCCCAAAATTACACTCTTTTTCATATGAATCAGTAAAATTTCCATCATTTTCTAGTGTATATATTCTATTTTGCATATTCAAGAACTATCATGGAAAAATTCCACTTGTATTACTGTAAGTAAATTTGACTGCTGGCATTACTACTTCTTCCACAATATTAATGCACCTCATCATTTAGATTTATAATAATAACCAGTTAATATCATTCTATCACTATCTTCTTCATTTATATTTGTTTCTTGCATAAATGCAACATCAACTTTTGTTTGTCTGTATTTCCTTACACCATATATTTTCTGGTAATTATTTAGCCCATTAATATTAATTAACAATATCTTTTTCATATATTTACCATGTGGCTGATTTAAATATTTTTATATTTGTATGATGGTGCCCCATCTACTGTTACATTATAAAATGTATTTACCCTTTCAGATGTGAATGAACTGGTGAACAGAAAAAAAAATAAAGTTAATTACCACTACATTGGGATCCGTTCATCCCTTGGATTAATTAGGAGCCAACTAAGCTAAACTTTCAAACTGTTTCAATAACTCTAAAACTGTCTTTACAAAGCTATTCCAGAAAATCTAAGATCAAATAAAATGATAAAGAACAAACTATTGAATTATCTTAATGCTACCATATGCTATTGCATATGGTATTATATACACTCAACCTGTATTTTTGATTATATAACTCTATCAAGGGTATGGAATTATTCAATATTGTATAATAGTAAAGCCTTTTTTATTTAGTGCTTATAAAATGCATTATTATTTTTTCCACAATAGTAATGTACATCATCATTTAAATATTTTAAAAACAGGGAGAAGAGAGAAGTGAATGAGAGAGAGAAAAGAAAAAAAGGATGCAGATAAAGGCAATCAGGGTGGGAGCCAGAAGAAGGCAGAATCAAAGTAAGGAATCTAATTATATCATCACATGGAATAAGTATGCCTAAAATACTTCATAGATAGACACATTATGCTGTCAGTAGTAATGTTTTAGCAATTAATGTTGCTGGACAAGTACATTAGCAAAAGGTAATAGACTAAAGAAATATTATTTTATTGTTGTAAAATACTCTGCTTTTTATAAAGGACATAGCATGAAGAAGGAGATAAACCAAAGTTTTCTTCCCTTTGGTCTCTCCGCAGTAGCAATTCAAAAATACAACTGAGCTGAAATTACCCTACTTAATTAATCAATTAATATAGAAAAGAATTAATGGCTATACTCATGAACTGCCTTATATATTTACTAATATATTTACTAACCAGTTATGTATTCATAAATATATTTTGCAAGGAGTCTATGCAAGCTGTGAGATTATGTAAAGCCATCTCTGCCTGGACAGTCTTACAATAAATGTTTACTAGATAACTACATATTCATGAATATAACCTGCAATTCTTTATATATATATATATATATATATATATATATATATATATATATATATATATATTACTTGATTATGTAGGTTTATTTCAGTTCATTTGTGAATACATTTATTAGAGTACCAATTGTGTGTGTACACACACACACACACAACACACACACACACACACACACATACACACACACACACACACATATATATATATATATATATATATATATATATATATATATATATATATATATTACTTGATTATATAGGTTTATTTCAGTTCATTTGTGAATACATTTATTAGAGTACCAATTGTTGCCACAAGTATATCACATCATTGTATGCACATAAGTTACCACTGAGTGAGTTGAACGTGATAATAATAATAACAATAATAATAATAATAATAACAACAACAATAATCTCCTTTTCCCCTCTAAGAAGTGAAAAACCTTTCAAAGTATTCCAAATAAATGAGTTGCTTATATTTTAGAGAGAGAGATCTGTCCAAAAGATTATATATTTATCAGTATCATGTTAAATGCCTGTCAGACCATCTTTTCAAAGACATTTCAGATTTGTGTAGGTCAGCTGTTTCATAATAATCAGATCCTCCTCAAAGTGAACATTTATATTAATATTTTAAATAATATTTTAATTGCGGTTTAAGTAAAAATAACCAGAATTGCATCCTTTCATACCTTTTCTGCATGTCATCACAATGCTACCCACAAACACTGACATGCTCTTCATCTCTTTCTATCTTTGAAAATTGCACTATTTACTACATGTCCCATGAATAGCGTTACCACCTATCCATTTTTTCTGGACTATCCAGATATCAAAGTGATTGTCCTGTAGTCTGGAAAACACTGTAAAAATTCCAATATTATGTTTAATGAAAGAAACAAGACTATTAGAGCTTGTGAAATCAAAGGATTTATAATGTATTCTTTTTTTTTACAAAAAGCATAGTAAATCTGAAGAAATAAAAAGGCATCACAATCGGAAAAATAGAGCATTCACTCTCGTGATGCAATGACGCATCATGAAATGGGAGGAAAGTAGGTGGGACATGGGAAGGGTCATGGGAGGTGCGGAGGTGGCCTAAGTCCAGTTTTAGCCCCAATGAAAGGTGGCAACCCTACCCAAGAATTGAACTTCTCTTCAACAGTTTAACTATACAGTATTCCAAATAAGCATTTGATTTAGCTTTAAGAATAGGTTTTATGTAACGAATATACATTGATCAGCACCATGTTAAATTATACACGTTTGAGCAGTCTTTTAATAGCTTTCCATTAGGTACCTGCATATTCATATGTACAAGTAGTTATTGCTTGCATGAATTAATTGACTGATTATGCAGGGCTGCTTTCAACTCATTTGTATATACTGTAAAACATATTATCTAGCAGAAAAGTATGTATGTATAAAATGTCTGCATTTTGTGTACATCAAGAAAAAAGTTGGTACTTACGTATTATCGCAACCACATTCTCACGGTTGCGAAATTAATATTGTGTCATGGAAAACAGTTTTATTGAGCGGGAAAGGGGAGTGTAAGCAAGCAATGTTTACTCTTCAGATTTAAATTCGGGTTAGTAAAGAAATAGTCATCGTTGTGCGTATAAGGAATCTGCAGCGATGGACCAAAGGAATGCAAAGACAAGGCCAAAATAAGTGGCTAATTCTTCATTCTGATACTGCAGAAAACCGGAAATACTCTTTCTGAAAAGTAAAAGTTTAAAACTTGCACGTTCACACTACAGGCCAAATAGCAGTTGCATAGCCGGTTAAAAGAAGAGTGATGAATACAATAAAACTTAAACACTAGCCATGAACATTCAGAGGGAATATTCCTGATTAACTTGCCTTTGCTTCGGTTGTAATCAGCAAGGCAGAATGTGTCATAAGGTGCAGCAGAGTGGAGTTCACCGTGAAAGTGAGACATACCAGGCAGGAGTCGAAAAATTGACATTTATTCCTCTCCCTGCCTCATAATGTGTGTGCCACAGAAGTAGTTACTTGCTTACACTCCCCTTTCCAGCTCAATAAAACTGTTTTCCATGACACAATATGAATTTCCCAACCGTGATAATGTGGTTGCGATAATAGGTAAGTACCAAAATGTTTCAGAGTACATTAGTAATTTATCATTCCTTTTAGTGTGTTTCCGACATTTTTATTCAGTGCAGTTTACAAGAAAAGAGTTTCTCTTCACTTCATGTCTTTATGGAATGTTCATGCTGTCAAGTACATTTTGTACAGATTTTTTTTGCACTCATAATGTGCTACATTTGTTAACATTCCAATTAATGACTGAGAAATTTATTAAATTACATCTTTTGGACTTGTTCTGTTTAAGTCAGAAACATACAAAAAAAATGTTGCTTTATAAATTCAATAATCAATTTTGTATTCATGAATATATTTTCCATGAAGTCGTATAAGCTGTGGTCTGATGTAAAGCCATCTGTGCCTGAGTGGTCTTATCATAAATATTTACTAGGCAATTACATATGTCTGTATGAACTGATTCATCGTGTAGGGCAAATTCAGCACACGTGTGTGAGTGTGTGTGTGAGTGTGAGTGTGTGTGTGTGTGTGTGTGTGTGTGTGTGTGTGTGTGTGTGTGTGTGTGTGTGTGTGTGTGTGTGTGTGTGTGTTTATATCGATATTTATCTATCTAAATATATATATATATAAATATATATATATATATATATATATATATATATATATATATATATATATATATAGATCTACTTTGGAAGCTTGAACTTTCAAAACGTCAAACTTCATATGGTTGAAACCATAACATCCAAAGTTTTGAAAGTTCAAAATTTTAATAAAACAAAAATAAACATATATATTTTTTTACTTTTATGCAAGGGGGCAAACCTCTCTGCACACCCCATACCCCTGCTAATTAAATATACCAACTCCGAGATCGCACAACAGGGAAAAGAATGGTAAATTTCCTGTTCCGTGCTGTATGGCAATCTCCATTCAAAGTTTCAAAACGTTGATGTTATAGGTTCATAGGTAAATAGGTTCATACTAGGCTATCTGCCCTAGGGCATTTATAAGCCTAGCTAGAGTGTGTTTGGCTTTCGCCACCCATTTTAAATTAATTTTGCTATGCCCTTTTTCGAGGTTAGTATACTGTGCCTCTGTCTAACAGTGACACAGAAGTGATACCCGGGGTAAACCTACGATCTCCCATCCACTCATCAAGATTCCTCTTGAAGAGAGTCAATGAGGGACTCTGCCTAACCTGGACTGGGATTTTATTCCAGAGTGAACAGAGCCTCTGGGTTATGAATCTGTCCCTCCAGCATGTCCTATTTATTTCAGTGCTGAGGTTCAAGTCTCTCGAGCATGTAGCTCAATGGGATTTGGATTTTCTGAGGTGCAGCATGTCCATTAATTCCGGGTTGGACATGGCTTTATACGTCAGGCACAGATCGCCTCTGAACAGGCGGTATGCCACTGAGTAGAGCTGGAGTTTCTTTAACCGGGCAGCATATGGCATCTGTTTGAGCCCTTTGATCCTCTTGGTGAGGTACTTTTGGGGTCTTTCCAGTTGCTGCAGGTGTCTGGTAAGGTACATCCCAAAAGGGGCATTGTACTCAATTATGGGCCTGATGAGGGATGAGTAAAGAGGCACAATGACGTCCCCTGATCTAGATGTGAATCCCTTCATGATTAGGTGGGCTATATAAAATGTTTTTCTAACCACTTTGGCCATGTGGTTGTCAAATGAGAGATTGCTATCAACTTGGGTCCCCAGGTCCCTAATTACTTCTTCTGTACTTAATGGATTACCACCTATGTGGTAATATGTGGGCACTTTGTTTTTGCCAAAGGGGATGACTATACACTTTTTGGCATTTAGCTTGAGGCTATGGCTCTGGCACCAGTTGTCTGTTTCTATGAGGCCCTTTTGGAGGATGCTTGTGTCGGCTGGAGAGTCGATTATGGTGCCCAGTTTTCAGTCATCTGTGAACTTGGTCAGCCACAGTCCTTCCGTGTTGGCCTGTACCTCCGAGAAATATATACTGAACAAGAGAGGTCCCAGGACTGAGCCTTGTGGGACACCACTTGTAACTGGTTTGGAGTCTGACATGGCTCCAGCAATTCTAATCATATGGGTTCTGTCCTTGAGCCAATTTGCAATCCATCTAGTGACATAGGGGTTTATATTTAAGCTGGTGAGCTTATCTATAATGCTCGAGTGGGGTATTGTATCGAAGGCTTTTGCGAGGTCCAGGTAGGCTGTGTGGACCACCTTCCCCTCGTCAATGGCCTTGGTGACTGTTTCAAAGAAATCAACCAGGTTTAAGAGGCAGGATCTGCCCTTAACAAAGCCGAACTGGGTAGGAACCAGTGTTTGTAGGTCCCCAGTATCTTTCTTTATGAGATCCATGATGATCCTTTCCATAGATTTGCAGACCAAGCTAGTCAGGCTTATGGGGCGATAGTTTCCAGGATCCGTTGAGGCACCACCTTTATGGAGAGGGACCACTGTTGCTGTACGCCACTCTTTGGGCACATATCCTGTAGTAAGGCTGAGATTGAACAGTAGTTTTATGTTTGGGTTTAGCTCTTCTTGGAGTTCATGTAGGACGCAGCCCGGGACACCGTCTGGTCCCATTGATGCTGTGTTATTTGCTTTGGAGACGGCAGCTCTTACCTGAGCATCTGAGATGTCAGGGGGGCAGCACTCTGCTGGGATAGATATTTGCCCTTTTGGTGGGGAGGGGGGGGGACAAGTTTGCACTGAACCTGTCAGCTAGGATGTTGGCAATGTCTGTGGGTTCGGTGTATTTTTTGTCATTTTGGACTAATTCTGAGCATATCTGGGAATTACCACCCAGGTTCCTAACATAACTAAAGAAAGCCTTGTGATTATCCTTAGTGTCCTGTGCAATTTTTCTCTCGAAGCTGGCCTTAGACAATTTTATGTGTGCCCGTAGTTTTTTGCTAATACTGATCAGTGATGCCTTCCCTTTTTGGGATTTTGCTCTATCATTTAGTAGCTTCCTCCTTCTATTGTATAGTTTGTTTATGGCTGGGGTCCACCAGACAGGACGTCTGCCTTTGGAGGATTGGGTCTTGGTTTTATTTGGGATCGCATGATCCATGCATTCCTGAAGGTGTTCATAGAATGCATTTAGAAAGGATTCTGTGGTCTGGGCAGTATTTTCCACAGGCCCGGAGGCTTTGAAGGATTCCACCTCAGTTTTGAGGAGTGTAAAATTTGCTTTAGAGAAGTTTTTCACTGTGGTTTTCTGGTCAGGGGGTGGGGTCGGGATGTGAATATCCAGTGAGATTAGTTTATGGTCTGATCTTACCAGTGAGGGATACACTTCTGGTCTGGAGCATAGAGTCCCCATGTTGGTGATGATCAGGTCCAGTATGTTTTCCCCTCTTGTGGGAGTGGTAAGAAGTTGTTCCATAGCATTTGAGTTTATGAATTCAAGGAACCTTTGGGCTAGGGTATTGGAGCTAGAGTAATGCTCCCAGTCTATGTTTGGGTAGTTGAAGTCGCCCAATATAATGGTGTTTGGAGAGACCTTCATATTTTCCAGTGTTCTCAGGAATGCCAAGTGGGGTTCCTGGGTTTGGGAGGGTGGTCTGTAGCAGGCTATAAACTGGAAGGCAGTTTTACCCACTGTTAGTTGCACATGGATAGTCTCCGATGCTTCGTGCTTTGCCACCAACCTGGAGGTGTGGGTATCTTTGATGAATATCGATACTCCCCCTCCTTTTGTGGTTCGGTCCAAGTTTTGGGGCCGAAAAGCATGGTATGAGGTATAACCTGGTAGTGCTGGGGTGCTCTCAGGAGCCCTGAACCAGGTTTCTGTTACTGCACAGATATCGATGTTCTCCATGCTAAGGAGAGTTTTGAATGCGTGCATCTTGAGGTTTAGACTTCTGGCGTTGAGTAGCATTACTCTTAGTTTCTTATCCCTTGTGATACCTATGGAGGTGGGTTTGTCTTTTGAGCCTTGCCTAAAAAAGGCACTATGGGGGTAGCAAGAGCCTTTGCCAATATCCGAAAGCCCAGGGGTGACAGGTGCAAGCCGTCCCTAGCGAAGCATCGTGGCTTGTCGAGCATATCATCCCAAGCTGACAGGCATTGGATCCCCTTTGAATGACACCAGTACTTAAGCCAATTGTTGAAATTGATCATTTTGTCTTCATATTGTGGCATCATTCTTGGTGAGGGTAAGATGCTACTCAAGGTCAGGGTCATACCGGCCTGGGCTACATGCTCAGAGAGCTCCTTTATGTCTCTTTTCATGTAGTCCAGGGAGGTACGTCTCAGGTCATTCACACCAGCATGGACAATGACTGAGTCATATTTGTACTTGCCCTGGAGTGACCTGAGTGCTTGTGTTATGTGGCGGATCCTAGCGCCCGACAGGCTGCTCACCATGACCCTCTCCTTGTTCAGCCTGGTGAGCGGGACGTCAGTGTGCCTGACGATAGAGTCACCTATTACAAGTGTATCAGGTGTGTTGTTTAGTCTTAAGGGCTGTGACTGTTCGGCACACTGGCTTTGTGAGATATGTGTTGCACGTGTTTTGTTTTGGGGTAGCGGCTGCTTGGGTGTCTGCTTTGGAGGTCTCTGCTGCTTCGGCAGATCTTTATTTAGAGCCTCCGAGTATGTTTTTGTGTGATTATGTGTTTGGTTTGCTGTCGTGGTAGGTCTATGTGATACTGGAATTGTAGTGAGTGTGGTTTCCTTCTCCTCCTGAATGGTTATGCCAGTACTGAGTTGAGAGGGCTTAGCCTCCAGTTTGGCTATATGGTTGCATCTCTCACATGTGTTGGAATTTGTTGGGAAGAGGAGAGGGTTGTCTGTGTACATGAGGCAGTTGTAACATTGCCTCAAGATTCCCAGATTCACCAGCTGGACCAGAGAGGAGATTGCCAACTGACCTTTGGACATGCTAGAATAATATTGGGAATTCCTTAATAATTGAAAACCAGGGCCAGTGGGGAGTGAGGGTGTAGTGCTTTTAATTTTTAGTGCTGACTTATATAATTGCTTTAGTGAGCAAGTGCCAGGTAACTTAAGTGCAATGTGTTACAGGTAACTTAAATGCAAAAACGACAAACAGTTATTTTCTTTCAAGTGAAACAAGGAAATAAGTACAGTAAGCAATGCAGATATCACTAGTGATCCACAGAAGCGCTGAGAAGCCGCGTATTAGGTGGAATTAGTATTCCAGGGAAATAACAAGCAAACAAACAACAAGCATATAAACAAAGCTAGATTCAGCAGGCCTTGATCTAGTCTATGCTACAGCAAACAAGGTGTACTAATTTCAGTAAGATACAGTTCAAATATTCAGGCACTATAAACCTTTAACCAGAAATTCCAAGCTCAGAAGGGCAGAGTCCAGCCTCTTCTCCCACAAGAGTGCAGACCCCAAACCTTCTTAATGTAAAATACCTGGCCTGAAGCCCAAGTGCTTAAACCAGAACTAATACACTTTAAGAATAACAGACACTGGGCTCTCAATCAGCAGTTCCCAACTTAGAAGGATGAAAGCTACCTGTCCTGCCACCACAGTGCATGCCACAAACCTTCCTAATGTAAAACAACTGGTCTGAAGCCCAAGTGCTTAATCCAAAAGACTTAGAATGATAGCTACACTTTAATCAAGTTACTACCAAGCAGTAATAAATACAATTGAATACTTTAGAGAATGCCGGATTAGTGCTCAAGTTACACAAACAAAGCTAGATCCAGCAGGCCCGAATCCAGTCTATGCCACAGCAAACAAGGCACCAACTTCAGTAAGAAGCAGTTCAGATATGCATGCACTATAAGCCTTTAACCAGAAATTCCCAGCTCAGAAGGGCAGAGTCCAGCCTCTCCTCCCACAAGAGTGCAGACCATGAACCCTCTTAATGTAAAATAACTGGCCTGAAAGCCCAAGTGCTTAAACCAGAATTAATACACTTTTAGAATAACAGACACTGAGCCCTCAATCAGCAGTTCCCAACCTAGAAGGATGTAAGCTACCTGTTCTGCCACTACAGCGCAGACCACAAACCCTCTCAGTGCAAAACAACTGGTCCGAAGCCCAAGTGTTTAAACCAAAAGGTTTAGAATGAGTTACACCAAGCAGTAATAAATACAATTGAGTAATTTTAAGATGATGCAAAAGTAAAAAAAAGTGGGTAGAAACACAAGTACAGTAAAAGCAGATGAATTTTTTTTTTCTGAATAAGTGCTGAGATCAAAGAAACAGATTTGAGTGCTGAAACTAGAAAACTGGCTAGTTATAAGAAAAAAAAACTAAGCTAGAAGGCTTCCCTCCAACACAGAAAGGCTTGGGGGCTCAGAAGCCTACAAATAGTCTATACCACTTAACAGGAAAGGCAGGAAACAAGCTTAATTTTTTTTCTGTTTCCCAGATGCTCTCTTTGTACACAGTAGGAGTGCCTGAAATCAGAATATGATCTCACTGCACTCAGTTGAGTGAGCAAATGAGATGGGCCCAGAAGGAGTATCCAAACACAAATTTACAAGAGGGGCGGGCAGTTGCAAGGCCACTAAGATTAACACCAAAACAAAAACAGGAACGGTGGGTGGGACTAACTGAAGAGCAGAGTCAAAACTTCCAGTTCAGTTAATATTCCTTCCACACAGTTAAAATCAATTTAAATACTGTATTTTTTGGAAAAAAAAGAGCAGATAAAGGTACTTAAATTCTCTTATACGTCCAGTTGAATTCAGCAAGTTCTTAGCCGGCCAAAACCGAGGTTTTTAAGCAGAAAATATTTCACACTGTACCACTTAAATAGGCAAGGACAGGAAATCAAAGAATGTGACTACCCCCACACCTGTAATTACTAGCAAATAACAAAATTCAGCAAACACTGACTAACTTCCAGTTCAGTTAATATTTCTTCCACACAGTTAAAATCAATTTAAATACTGTATTTTTTGAAAAAAGAGCAGATAAAGGTACTTAAATTCTCTTATACGTCCAGTTGAATTCAGCAAGTTCTTAGCCGGCCAAAGCTGAGGTTTTTAAGCAGAAAATATTTCACACTGTACCACTTAAATAGGCAAGGACAGGAAATCAAAGAATGTGACTACCCCCACACCTGTAATTACTAGCAAATAACAAAATTCAGCAAACACTGACTAACTTCCAGTTCAGTTAATATTCCTTCCACACAGTTAAAATCAATTTAAATACTGTATTTTTTTGAAAAAAAAGAGCAGATAAAGGTACTTAAATTCTGTTATACGTCTCTTATGGTCTCCACCATATGAAGTTCGAAGTTTTGAAACTTCGAGCTTCCAAAGTAGACCCATATATATATATATATATATATATATATATATATATATATATATATATATATATATATATATACATGTCAACAGTTATTCTGGACGAGATAGATGTACTTTGCATTTATCAAGAAAAGTATAGTTTTAAAGTATATTTGGTTTATCATTTCATCATTTCTGTTTGTGTGTTTCTGTATGTGTGGAATGCTCATGCTGTCAGGTATATTTTTTATGGAGATGCTTTTCTTCTCAGAATGTACTGTTTGTATTAAACTTCCATTTAATGTCCGAATATCAAGGGAAGTTATTAAATTACATATTTCAAGAATAATGTTATATTTAAATCAGAAACACAGCAAAAATGTTTGCCTTATATATTTACTAATCAGTTACATATTCATGCATATATTTTCAAAGGAGTTTCTGCAAGCAGTGAGTTTATGTGAAGCTATCTATGACTGTGTAGCCTTATCATAGATATTTATTAGACAAGTACATGTGCATGAGTATAACCAGTAATTCCGGGCTATTTCAACTGATTCGTGTGTAATTTTAAGCATGTCATCAAGCAAAACATAGTGTGTGACAGACGGCTGTTCAATTTTTGTATTATATGAAGTCAAACTTAGAGTTTTAAAATACATTTAGAGTTTATCACTCCTGTTTTTGTATTTCCTGCTTTTTAAGACCATATACAGCTTACACGAGAAGGCATTCCCTTAACTCTTTGTGTACAACTTCCATTAGCTTTCCAATTAATGTCCTAATTAATTTCTGAGGAGAAATCATTAAATTACATCTTTCAAGAATTGCCATATTTATGGCAGAGGCAGCGATGATATTTCTGTCACATATATTTATCAATAATTCATGCAACAATGATTATATTCTCTATGGGTTTCATATAAGTTGTGTGACTACATATCATAGTATCTCACTTATTATTTTATATATGAATAGCTACTAAATATCAGATTATTAAATTATATTTCCAGCTAGTTGTCATAATTTAGCTTACGAACCATTTTCAACATATTACTGCAGAGCATATTAATATTTCAGAAAGCCTTACCTCATTAAGACAATGCTTTCACAAGCAAGTATTTTGCTTGCAAAAGATTTTCAATTTCAGTCTTTACCTCTCAAAATATTTTAACAACTAATTCATTAGAGAGTACAGTTGTGTACATAAAACTTTCATGAACCTTAACAATAGATGTTCAAATGATCACTGCTGAAGTCGCTTTAGCTATAGGGGTTATATCCTGCCTAAGGATATAACAACTGACCAGCTTGCAAATCTTCAGAGCACCTTCCATGTGTAAAAATTGTCAGGCAGCTTGACCTGAGCTGACTAAAAGACAAGTTTTGGTGCAAAGCCCTTCAAAGCTTTCATGCTGGCACACAAAGGGAGGCAGAGCCCTGAAAGGACAATGCTAGGAAAAGAAAATCAATGTCCACATCCTGGTATAAAATACACGAAAAACAAGGGGGATGGAGGGAGACAGCAGATACTGCAGCAATGATCTTTTGAACATAGGTTCATAGGTAGGTACTAGGCTATCTGCCCGAGGGCATTTATAAGCCTAGCCAGAGTGTGTAGGCTTTCACCAGCCCATTGATTAATTAACTGATCCTCTGTCAAGCAGAGCCAATGAAGTGATCCCAGGGGTTTATTTTCTGTTACCCATCCACTCGTCAAGGTTTCTCTTGAAGAGTGTTAGTGAGGGGCTCTGCCTGATGTAATTTGGAATTTTGTTCCAAAGCATGGGGAGTCTCTGTGACAGGAATCTATCCCTCCAGCATGATCTATTTATTGTTGTGGCGAGGTTTAGCTCACTACAGCATATGGCTCGCAGTGACTTGGATTTCTTTAGGTGGAACATGTCCACCAATTCTGAGTTGGACATGGCTTTGTAAGTCAGGCAGATATCACCTCTGAGTAAGAGATATGCCACTGACAACAGCCGGAGTTTTTTCAGTCGGGCTGCATAGGACATATGTTTGAGGCCAGTAACCCTCTTGATGAGGTACTTTTGTGGTCTTTCCAGCTGTTGGAAGTGTCTTGTGTGGTACATTCCAAATGGGGCATTGTACTCTATGATGGGTCTAATGAGTGACGAGTAGAGGGGCACTATAACCTCTTTATTTCTAGATGCAAACCTTTTAGTAATAAGATGGGCCACATAGAAGGATTTCCTAACTACTTTGGCAATATGATTGTCAAAGGAGAGATTACTATCTACCTGGGTCCCCAGATCTCTTATTACCTCTTCTGTATTGAGGGGGCTGCCACCTATGTGGTAATTCATGGGTGTTTTGTTTTTCCCAAATGGGATGACTATGCATTTTTTGGCATTTAGCTTGAGGCCATGACTTTGACACCAGGTGTCCATCTCAGTAAGGCCCATTTGGAGGATGTCTGTGTCAGCCTGAGAGTCGATTATGGCTCCCAGTTTGCAGTCATCTGCGAACTTGGTTAGCCATAATCCTCCTGTGTTTGCCTGTACTTCTGAGAAGTATATGCCAAACAGTAGGGGTACCAGGACTGAGCCTTCGGGACACCACTTGTGACTGGTTTAGAGTCGGACCTAGAGTCCACTATTCTTACCGTGTGAGTTCTGTCTGTAAGCCAGCTGGCAACCCATCTCATGATGTAGGGGTTTATGTTCAGGCTGGTGAGTTTTTCTGTAATACCAAAGTGGGGAATGGTGTTGAAAGCCTTGGCAAGGTAAAGGTAGGCTGTGTGAACCACCTTTCCCTCATCTATGGCCTTGTTGACTGTCTTGAAGAAGTCAACCAGGTTTAGTAGGCATGATCTGCCCTTAACAAAGCCAAACTGGGTTGGGTCAAGTGTTTGGAGGTTCCCAATGTCTTTGTTAATGAGTTACATGAGGATGCGCTCCATAGCCTTGCAGACCAGGCTAGTCAGGCTTATGAGGTAATAGTTACCAGGGTCAGTTGTGGCCCTTTCTTTGTGGAGAGGAATAACCGTTGTTGTGCTATATTCTATGGGCATGTAGCCTGTGGAGAGGCTGAGGTTGAATAGCGTGTTTAGGTGGGGGGTTAGTTTGTTCTGTAGTTCATGCAAGACACAGCCTGGGACACTGTCTGGTCCCACTGATGCTGTGTTTTGACTTTTGAAAGGGCTGTTTTCACCTGTGCATCTGTGATTTTTTGGGACACTACACTTTTCCGGTATTGTTGTGGGCCCTTTTGGAGGTGAGAGGGGGGGGTGAAGTTTGCACTGAATCTATCTGCCAGGATGTTGGCAATATCAGTAGGTTCAGTATATTTTGTGCTATTTTGCACTAGTTCAGTGCATATTTGCGAGTTGCCACTTAGATTCTTAACATAGCTAAAAAAGGCTTTGTGGTTATCTTTTGAATCCTTGGCTATTTTTCTTTCAAAGTCAGCCTTGGATGATTTCATGAGGGACCTTAGTTTCTTACTGATACTGATCAAGGATGTCTTTCCTTCTTGGGATTTGCTTTTTTTCTGAACTAGTTTCCTCCTTCTATTGTATAGCCTGTTTATTGCAGGTGTCCACCAAACTGCTTTCCTTCTCTTAGAGGAGTGACTCTTTGTTTTGCTAGGGATGGCATGATCCATGCATCCTTGTAGGTGCTCATAGAGTGCATTTGTAAAAGTTTCTGCATCTTGGGCAGCGTTATGCTTTAGCGTGGGGGGCTGTGAAACTTACCGCCTCTGTCTTAAGTAAGGTGAAGTTTGCTTTAGAAAAGTTTTTTACTGTGGTTTCCTTAGTTGGGGGTGGTGGTGAGGTGTGGACATCCTAAGTTATTACTTTATGCTCTGATCTAACCAGTGATGATGTGGAACACCTGTCGCCCATGTTGGTGATGACCAGGTCCAATATGTTTTCACCTCTGGTAGGGGAGTTTACCAGCTGATCCAGGGGGCTTTGAATTGATGAATTCTAGATGTGCTGGGCCTGGGAATTTGTACTCGAGAAGTTTTCCCATTGAATGGTAGGGTAATTGAAGACACCCAATATCAGGTGTTCGGTAGGACCTTCATGTTTTCCAGTGTCTCCAGAAAGGTGGAATGGTGGTCCTGGGTCATGGAGGGTGATCTGTAGAAGATCACAATTTGCATTGCAGATTTGCCTGATGTTAGTTGCACATGGATGATCTCAGAGGTATCATGCTGCGCCACTAACCTGGAGGTGTAGGTATCCTTGATAAATATGGATACACCCCCTCCTTTTGTGTTTCAGTCCTTGTTCTGTGGCCGAAACGTGTGGTATGAGTTGTAGTCCGGTAGTGCTGGGGTGCTCTCTGTAGCCTTGAACCAGGTTTCAGTTACTGCACAGATGTCAACATTCTCCATACTGAGGAGTGCTTTGAGCACGTGCATTTTGAGATTTAAACTCCTGGCACCCACTACTCAAATCATACTATCCATATCTCTACCCTTGAGGCTCCACCTATCTAGCTATATCTCTCTCTTCCACAACACTCATGAGCCTCCATCTCATTGTTTACACCCACTATTGCCTCTTATTACACTCATTCTCTTTAGCATTATTTCCTTTATATATGTTGTATCTCTACAGCTGTCCTTTTTCTTCTCCTATCAGCCTTCTCTCGCTCCACATTTGTAGCATCCCATATTTCACATACCTATACAAATTCCTGCATAATTCTTTTTAATTCTTATTTTTTAACTCTTTTTATTCTTTTTTATTTCCTTCTATAATGTAATTATATATACATATACCATCTGTCTTCAAGACTCTTGATTTGAATACACACCAAATATGCTCCTCATCTTTCTATCCACACATCTACTCCTACTACCATCATACCTTGAACATCATATCCATGAATTCTTTGAAGTACAGTAAAAAGGTCTCTGAATTTCATTCCTGAATCACTTGTTACTCCTCAGACATTATTATTCTTACAGAAACATGCCTAAAACCACATATAAAAGAATCTAAAATCCCCCCCGGCTATACTATTATCTACTCTTATCTACTCTGACAGATTAAATTAAAAATGTGGTGGTGTAGCCGTCATATCTTTGAACCAAAGCTCTGTCTCTCCTTCTTCAATTCAATTTCACTACCTAAATTCTTCTCTGCTAAGATCCTTGTCTCTCACTGTACATTAAATGGGCATAAAACACTATGTATAATTGCCCTATATATTCCCCCAGGTAATAGCATCCCTATTCTGGAAGACATCCTGCACTGGGTATCTAGTTCCATTTCTCATGAAATAATAATTCTTGGTGATGCCAATATTAACTGGCAAACCTTCACATCAGACTACCCTTTCACTAATATCAATCTATATTGTTTCTATCAAATCATAATTTCTCATACTCACTTTGACAAAGCTAATTACATTGGGACTACTCTGGACTGGATCCTAGTTTCAAATTCAAACCTTTATGACTCTCCAGACTCCCTCAGTGATCACCATCCTGCCTATTTCAGAGACTAGCAACTCGCCATATCAAACAGCACCATTATAAAGACTGCTGTAACCTCTCAAATTTAATTCCAAGATCTTTAATGACATGCTTAATAACATTAATTGGTCCATACTCTATTCCATACCACTGGATAATGCTGTTCTAAAATTTAATAAGATATTTCTTGACATTTTCAATAGCCTCACTCCTATAAGAAAAAAGAGAGTTAAACTCACCCAATAACCCTGGCTATCTCCTTCTAGTAGACAATTAATGTATAAGAGAGACAAAGGTTGGAGAAAGTTGCAAAATAGAAGCTCACCTAAAGACCTACAAACAACTTCGAAACATGACAAAAAACAAGTTACAGCTGATAAGAAATATTATTACTTCAACCCAGAGGATAACCAAAAACACAACCCCTGCAAAGTTTTGGTACACTATCAAGAAAATATTATACCCTGGAATTCCTAGTACCCATAACCCTGGTCCAGACATCTTGCCCTTAGACACTGCTTCACTCCCAAAGTATAGACTCAATAGCCACCTTCACCCAGAACTCCCTACAGAATCTTGCCACCCCTGACAAATTTCAAACCTCTAGCAATGACATTTTCAACTTAAAATCTGTCTCTGTTTCCTATATAAAACTTTATTACACAAACATACGCCCTGTTCACCCTCTGTAGACAATTTCCCATATGAATATCTAAAGACTGCTGACCCCTCTATTGCCTATTCAATGTCTGTGTTGATCAATAGATCTATTCATGAGTCATGTGTTCCATCTCTCTGGAAAAAAAATGCATCATTCCTCTTCATAAAGGGGGGAAGCTCTACTGAAATAAACTTCAAACCAATTGAAATCTTGTCCCCTCTTTCCAAGATCTTAGAAAAATATATTCATAAACAACTTTTACAATACTTACTCCAAGATAATCTATTAGCCTCTACCCATCATGGCTTTCACCCAGATCATAGCACAACTGCTGTTGTTGCCTTTTTGGACCACATCATTAAAGCCAGAGATAACAATGTAGTTCCATCCCCCATTTTAGATGTACCTACAGCTTTCGATACAGTCTCACATACCAAACTACTCTAAAAAATGTCTGCTTTAGGCTTTTCCAGTACAACAGTCACTTGATTCTCTAGTTATTTATCTAACAGGCTACAATCAGTTATATGGCACTCGACTTACTCATCTTTTCTCCCATTTAATACAGGTGTCCCACAAGGCTTCCTACTTACCCTCTCTTTTTTTAAATATTTCTAAATAATTTACATACATCCTCCCAAGAAACTACACTTATACAATATGCAGATGACTCCACTGTCATTTGTTCATCTAATAGTCTTTCCTAGTTACAATCTATCACTCAGCAGGCATTCAACTCTATTGAAAACTGGCTCAGTGACAATCAGTTTTTCTTAAATCCAAATAAAATAAAACTGCTCTCATTTCTCCCCAAATCCCAAACACACATAAAAGACACCTTCAAAACATCCTCTCTCAACAATACTGAAATTGAAGGTGTACCTTACACAAAATTACTTGGTGTAACTATTATTACACGATCAACTGAAATCTGATTTTCATATTCAAAAGGGCATAAGAACAACACAACAAAAAATGGGCATGATCTATAGATCAAAATGATTCCTTCCTTATCAGCTCCTCAAGAGTTACTCTAGCCAATACATACCTCCTTCCTTCATTACTATTTACCTCACCAATTTTCACCAACATTCAGATCTCCTTAAGATGAAAATTTGAGCTTTGCTATAACAAAGTAGCTAGATTTGCAGCCAGTCATACAACTCCCACCACTGCTCTACCCTCAGATATTTAAACTGGCTTGAGTTACTTCACAACCTCAAGTTCACTTCTCCTTGCTCATAAAATGGTATACAAATCCTCATCCTGCCCAGCAGCCAGCACCATTCTTAACCATTACTTCCCTAATCACCCTCTTTGCCCATCTGAGAAACACCTCCTTGAAATCCATAAACCAAAAAAAAAATCTATCTGTCACTGCCTATATTCCTACTCAGTAGCCAAGGTCTGGAATAGTATTCCTACAGATATTAGAGCAATGCCATGTAGTCACATATTCAAACAATCTCTAAACAGATTTCTCCTTAACTCCTATCTCTGTACATGTTTTACACCAGGCTGAAACTACCCATTACTGCTTCCTTCTCTTCCTTTCTCTCCCCTCTCTTTCTTCTTCCTTCCTTATTCCTTCTTCCTTCTCTTGCTTTTCTTTTTCCCCTTCCCTTTCCTCCCTTCTCTTATTAGCCAAAGCACTAGTTACATCTTCAATAGCTCCCTACTTTAACTCTATTTACTAATCTTCCCCAACTGCAAACTCTCTTTCCTTTTTCTTAGTCTTCTGCCCATATTTAAAATGCTTAACATCTTTACCATTGGTTATCACTATTGATTGTACTTTACTAGGTGTTCAGTATCCTATGATTGTTGTTTACTATTCACTTTATGATTTTCTGATCTGAGTTTATTTACCCTGTATGTCGATTCTACTACTTGTTACTGCATTACAGAATATCAAACAGTAAGATCTTTCACCACCAAACGGGTGGCTTCTTCAGACCATTAACAAATAACAATTTTGTTTAAAACATTTAAAAAACTTTATACTCACATATAATTAATAATTTCCATCTGTTATCAGTGTTCTTCCATCCATACATCCCATTCGTATCTGACGCATGCTCAGTAACGCTTATCACATCACTCAACTTCATTCAAACTTCATTTAAAGAAACAGTACTCATATAACACACTTTTCCATATTAAAGTGCATGCATTTCAAATAAAAACATTTGTTTTATACATAAAAAGCCTATATTCATATACTAAGACATATATCAGTACATTACACATTTAAAACCTGGTATCAATCTATTATATATACCATATAAGTATGCAGGTATATTCATTATTATAGCGGTTGATGAGTGCCTAGGCATAGACACATATTAGGGGTTGGGAGATAGATCCATTTATATATATGTTGCTTCAACCACTATGGAATGGTATATATAATAGATGGATACCAGGTTTTAAATGTGTAATGTACTGATATATGTCTTAATATATGAATATAGGCTTTTTATGTATAAAACAAATGTTTTTATTTGAAACTAATGCACTTTAATATGGAAAAGTGTATTATATGAGTACTGTTTCTTTAAAAGAAGTTTGAATGAAGTTGAGTGACGTAATAAGCGTTACTGAGCATGCATCAGCTACGAATGGGATGTATGGATGGAAGAACACTGATAACAGGTGGAAATGATTAATTATATGTGAGTATAAAGTTATTTAAATGTTTTAAACAAAATTGTTCTTTGTTAATGGGCTGAAGAAGCCACCGGTTTGGTGGTGAAAGCGCTTACCATTTGATATTCTGTTTTAAATAAAATGTATATGGCTTCTGAGCTGTACATTTGGTGACCACTTTGTCTCATATATTTTTGCTTAACGGCTATAGTCTGTGGCCAAGGATTTATCTGCTTAGTATTTTGTTGCTTCTTTCTCGATAATATTATGTAGTTTATTAATTGAACTATGTATGTTTGAGCTTTCCCCTAGGCTTCCACAGAAAACCAAATTCATGCAAAGTCAGAATTTCCTGGTAAACAAATGTCAAATAAATAAATAAATGAAGTTTTGAAATTGGCCACTATCACAAACATGTTTAAGAAAGACAAAGAACTGATCTCCAAAAATTTTCTTTCTTTAACACTAGGAACATCCTTGAATAAAAACCCATCCCCACCTAGACAGAAGAACAGGTTCTATCACTCTTTGGGATTGCATGGAATGAAGAACTGGGGGAAACAAAATAGTCTGATCTGGCAGATGATGAATAACCCCCTGGAAAGGAGGAATCTCCTCCCACTGCCATCTGTAACCTTAAAGAACGATTTGATTTTTGGAACCCATTTGTCTGAAACTATCTGCTGCCAGGAGATCCATACTTTGTGAAAGAAGAAGATCTTTCACAAAGTCTCCTGAGCAGTTATTTAGAATTGTTGGACTGTCCTTGGTTTTATGCGGTTCGAGACTTCTTTTTTGGACCCCCTTGCCATTCATTCTTAAACGCCTGTTTACCTGCATTTTATTGAGACCATTTATTCTATTTTGTGCGAATACTGGCTGATGAAAAATAAAATCCCTTGAAGAATTTGGAAAAGGAGCACTGAAAAATCTTAAGAGATTCCCTGGATCAGCTTGCCCCTTTCATCACACTTTTTGAGCAACTGTGCAGTGGTGGGACCAACCACTAAATCTCTATCAAGGGAGAATTTAAAATCTAATTTGTAACATCATCTGGGAGTTTCTGAGAATGCAGTTATGGAAACCTCTTCAAAAAAATACCGGTGGCCATAACGCTAGAAGAAGTATCAGCAGAGTCATACACATACTGTAAACAATGAGTAGTGACATGTGCAATAGAAGACAGTAATTTATTTAAAGCACAAGAAGAGATTACCGATAAAGCATTCCTCATACTTTAACAGTTTGTAAGAACAAACTCTAACATATGATCCTAACAATTCAAAATTCTGAAAATCAATTTTGCAGAAGCATACACAATAATCTCCCATCCTTCTGAGAAAGAATAGGACTGGAATTAACTAAGTGTTTAGCAGCAGTGGCATCAACTACAGCTATAGCAACTGCATCAGGTTTGGGAATAGTGTATACAAATCTAAAAGACTGAAGAACTATATATATCCTATCTGCCTTTTTAGGGGCACCTGGCTGATTATCAAAAAAAATGCAGGCAGTTGCACACACATCCTCTACATCAGACAGAACAAGAGGAATGGGTGTAGGTTCCGGCAAATCCTTCTATAACAACTCATAGTATTTTCTGAGGGACTGAGAAACCTCGGTGTTCTCCCATTGAAAACACTGGCACATTCTAGCAATGGTCTCAGAGAAAGAGAAAACCCCACAGGGAGAATCAGTATCTGAGCTTTCGTCTGAGTTCAAGTAAGAAGTCTGAGGAAAAAAAAAATGTATCCATCCCTACATCTTCCTGTTCATATTCAAAATTATGAATCTCTTCAGGAAAGGAGGAATCCCTCTTTCTTTTATCAGAAACTACTTTATAGGTTCATAGGTTCATAGGTTGATACTAGGCTATCTGCCCTAATACATTTATAAGCCTAGCCAGAGTGTGTTTGGCTTTCACCACCCTTTTAGATTAGTTGACTGTGCCTCTGTATAGTAGGTCACAGAAGGTATCCCTTTTAAGGTTAGTTTACTGTACCTCTGTCAAGCAGGGACACAGAAGAGATCCTAGGGGTAAACTTACAATCTCCCATCCACTCATCAAGATTTCTCTTGAAGAGGGTCAGTGAGGGGCTCTGCCTAACATGGATTGGGATTTTGTTCCAGAGTGAGGGGAGCCTCTGGGATATGAATCTGTCCCTTCAGCATGTCCTATTTATTTCTGTGCTGACGTTCAAGTCCCTGCAACGTGTAGCTCTAAGGGATTTGGATTTCCTGAGGTGAAGCGTGTCCATTAATTCTGGGTTGGACATGGCTTTATACGTCAGACACAGATCGCCTCTGAGTAGGCGGTACGCAACTGAGTAGAGCTGGTGTTTCTTTAGCCGAACTGCATAGGGCATCTGTTTGAACCCCTTGATCCTCTTGGTGAGGTACTTGTGGGGTCTTTCCAGTTGCTGCAGGTGTCGGGTAAGGTACATCCCAAATGGGGCATTGTATTCAATTATGGGCCTGATAAGTGATGAGTAGAGGGGAACAATGACCTCTCTTGATCTAGATGTGAATACTTTCATGATGAGGTGGGCTATATAGAAGGTCTTTCTAACCACTTTGGCAACGTGATTGTCAAAGGAGAGATTGCTATCTACTTGGGTCCCCAAGTCCCTAATTACTTCTTCAGTACTTAATGGATTACCACCTATGTGGTAATTTGTGGGCACTTTGTTTTTCCCAAAGGGAATGACTATGCACTTTTTGGCATTTAGCTTTAGGCCATGGCTCTGGCACCAGTTATCCGTCTCTGTGAGACCCTTTTGTAGGATGCTTGTGTCAGCCGGAGAGTCGATTACGGCACCCAGTTTGCAGTCATCTGCGAACTTGGTCAGCCATAGTCCACCCGTGTTAGCCTGTACCTCAGAGAAATATATACCGAACAAGAGAGGTCCCAGGACTGAGCCTTGTGGGATGCCACTTGTAACTGGTTTGGAGTCTGACATGGCACCTGCTATTCTGACCATGTGGGTTCTATCCCTGAGCCAATTTGCAACCCATCTTGTGACATAGGGGTTGATATTTAAGCTGGTGAGCTTATTTATGATGCCAGAGTGGGGTATTGTGTCGAAGGCTTTTGCGAGGTCCAGGTAGGCTGTGTGGACTACCTTCCCTTCATCTATGGCTTTGGTAACTGTTTCAAAGAAGTCAACCAGGTTCAAGAGGCAAGATCTGCCCTTAACAAGGCCGAATTGGGTAGCATCCAGTGTCTGGAGGTTCCCAATGTCTTTGTTTATGATTTCCATGATGATACACTCCATAGCTTTGCAGACCAGGCTAGTCAGGCTTATAGGGTGATAGTTTCCGGGGTCTGTTGTGGCACCACCTTTGTGGTGTGGGACCACTGTTGCTGTACACCATTCCTTGGGTACATATCCTGTAGTAAGGCTGAGATTGAACAGTGACTTTATATGAGGGTTTAGTTCTTCTTGGAGCTTGTGTATGACGCAGCCCAGGACACCGTCTGGTCCCATGGATGCTGTGTTTTTTGCTTTGGAGAGGGCAGCTCTCACCTGTGCATCTGTGATCTCAGGAAGGCTACACTCTGTTGGGATAGACATTTGCTCTTTTGGGGGGGAAGGGGGGGGAGTTTGCACTGAACCTTTCTGCCAGGATATTGGCAATGTTTGTGGGTTCAGTGTATTTTTTGTCATTTTGCACTAACTCAGAGCATATCTGGGAGTTGCCTCCCAGGTTTCTGACATAACTAAAGAAGGCCTTGTGTGTCTTGTGCAATCTTTAGTGCCTTGTGCAATTTTTCTTTCGAAGCTGGCCTTAGATGATTTTATGAGGGATCGTAGTTTCTTGCTAGTACTAATCAGACACTCCTTCCCTTTTTGGGATTTTGCTCTATCATGTAGTAGCTTTCGTTGCTTTCTCCTTCTGTTGTATAGCTTCTTTATGGCCGGGGTCCACCAGACAGGTCTCCTGCCTTTGGAGGAGTGAGTCTTGGTTTTATTTGGGATAGCATGCTCCATGCATTCCTGTAGGTGTCCATAGAATGCTTTTGTAAAGGATTCTGCATTTTGGGCCGTATTTTCCACTGGCCCGGGGGCTTTGAAGGATTCCACCTCGGTTTTGAGAAGTGTGAAGTTTGCGTTTGAGAGGTTCTTCGCCATGGTTTCCTTGGCTAGGGGTGGGGACGGAATATGGATGTCCAGTGAGATTAGTTTATGGTCTGATCTTACCAATGATGGGTATACCTCTGGTGTGGAACATAGAGACCCCATGTTGGTGATGACCAGATCCAATATGTTTTATAGCCTGAATTAACCTGTGAGCCAGATCCAGTAAATTACTCCTTTCCAAAGAAAACTGAGGATGAGTAGATACATCCTTGGTTTTCTTTTTCTTTTTGACAGAATAGAAATGAGACCAATCATGTTTCTAATGACAGCAGCAGCTTCCCCAGGGATAGGCACAGCATTTTGACACTATGGGGAAATCTTCCCAGACACAAAAGTGGCCCTCTGTTGCCCACTGTAGGGATCCCAACAGCCACAGAGGATGTGGTTATCCCCCATCCATTGTGGCCATAGCTGCTAAACCAGAAGATCCTGCGTAAAAGATGAGTGGTCTGAGGTACAACAAATGGCCACAGCAGAGTCACCTAACTGCAGTTGAGGCAAATTGCTAACCTGCTGTGGTGACAAAGGCTGTTTGCTTAATGTTTTTTCTTTTTTTGGCTGAAAGAAGGACTGACTGTGGGACCAGTAGTCTGTTCTATGGTCAAGAAGAAGATGGTGACTCTTAAGACAAGCAGCAATTGCCAGTAAACACTACCAGCCCACAAAAGTTCCTTTTTTGACAGACAAATGCAGTAAAAAGCACTTCCACGGGAATACCATCTAACCCTGGGGACTTTCCTGTAGCTTGGTTATACATCACCCTTTTTTTCTCATCTCCTCCTATCCTAACAGTTAGTAATTGAGCCTCCTCTCCTTCTATCCTTGTCATATTTAATTCTTCCATAAGCATTTCCATTTGAACTTTTTCTTGATTTCCATATTTCTCTGCTTTATACAGACTTCCATAAAATATTTTAGTGGTCCTTTGTCTTCTATTAAGTGTAAAAACCTTGCTAATATGGTATAACATATATAGCAATTTATAACAGACCTCTGTCTGCTTAAATTAACATTACTTAAATCTGTGTGCCTAACCACCTTACATAAGCCTTCTCCGTCTGTCACCAAAAATACATCAGTCATTTAAAAAACTTTCAGTAAACACTTCCTCTGTTTAAGGGACTTCAAATATTTACATATTATGCTGTCGGTACTAGTTCTGTAGCTCCTTTATCTCATTCCACAGGTTATGCAGCTTCATCTCCTTGGTAGGTCACGTTGTTGTTAGTTTGCACTCTGCACTATTCTGTCTTATCCATTCTGTAGGAGGCGACTTCAACTCATCTTTATTAGCTAGGATAGCTAGAGAATGCTGTGAGGACTACTAAGCAAAGCTGTCCATTTTGTAATTCCATTCTGCAATGAGGTAGACTTTTCCTCTAGGATGTCATTTGTAATCATAGAACATGATTCTGGCTAGGTAGCTACCATTTTGTCTTGCTCACCAATGCAGTTTTTATAATATTTAAGAAAGGAATCTTAAGTGTATAAGATGAGATTTTATGTATATACACACACACACACACACACGCACACACATATAGATATATATATATATATATATATATGGGAACACTTCACATAATCGAATTACTGAAATCTCGAATTTCATATGGTCAAAACCATATGATCGAGATTTCAGTAAATCGAATATGTAAAGTGTTAAAAAATAAGACCTTACTTATATTAAAACGTTACGTGCACACAGAGGCAAGGATTCCTGTTCGGTCTGTGTGCACGTAATGTTTTTATTTTTTCTGCGGTGTTGACAGGAAGTGGGAAATCTCCCTTTTTGCGCTTCTGCATACAGCGCAAAATGGGAGATTTCCCTTTTCCCCACTGTAGCGCAATAGAGAGAGAGACAGAGAGAAAGATATAGATATATATAAATATATATATATATATATATGGGTCTACTTTGAATAACCGAACCGCCACTTCACCGACACCCAGAAGATCGAGACGGAACGACCGAACAGGTAGGTGATCAAAAAGGAGATATTCCGACAGCCGAAAGACTGACAGCGGCAACGTGTGAGCGCGATCCGGTAAGTGTGCGATAGTGACGGATTTAGGATTGTGGAGCGGACAGGTAAGTGTACGATAGTGAGGGATTTTAGGTTAGGGTGTGGGAAAGGTGAGTGTGCGGTAGTGTCAGACTTCGGGTTCCGGTAAGGTAAGTGTGTGATAGTGACGTAGTGTAGTGTAGTGTAGGGAAGGGTTGAGTGTGTTAGGGTTAGTATGCGGGTGGAGTGAGTGTGCGATAG
This sequence comes from Protopterus annectens, assembly GCF_019279795.1. Taxonomy (NCBI): domain Eukaryota; kingdom Metazoa; phylum Chordata; order Ceratodontiformes; family Protopteridae; genus Protopterus; species Protopterus annectens. The sequence continues at coordinate 1,086,098,273 of NC_056732.1, read as the reverse complement.
TGACGGGCTTAATGTTTTAGGGTGGGTTAAGTGAGTTAGGGTTAGGGTGCAGGTAGGGTAAGTGTGCGATAGTGATGGTGTTGAGGTTTAGGGGTGGGTTAAGTGAGTTAGGGTTAGGGTGCGGGTTGGGTAAGTGTGCGGTAGTGTTGGACGTTAGGGTTAGGGTTTAGGTTAAGGTTAGTGGATATGTTATTGTGTGCAATGTGTAGTTTACGTTTTTTGTGTCGGTGTAATGGTGTTCGTTTTTTTGAGTTGTTGGTGTTTGTCGGTGTTGTGTGTTTTCGGTTGTTTGGGGTCGGTGAATTGTGTGTCGGTGAATCGGAAGTTCGGTTATACAAAGTAGACCCATAAAATTATACAGTCATTCATTGTTAACCATGTTAGTCCCAACAGGCCAGTGGTCTCTTTTCGGGGAAGACCCAAGATGGTATTTATTCTACTAGGGCTAATTTGGCCAGGGCATCAGAGCATATCTCCTCCACTTTTAAGAAGTGTTGGCATTGTGATGCTTCCAAAAGAGCATACAATGGAGGAGGCAGAGAAGAGACTGTGAATGACAGAATGATTTGCAGCTTGAGCAAAATGTGGATAAAAACATTACTGAAATGGATATAAACTACATGGGTAGTGCAGTACTGCATACTTTTGTTACTGAGATTCCATCTGGAGGGTTGGAGAGTGAAATCTTGCTAAAAATAATGGATAAGGCAGAACCAGGCAATGAGGTAGCAGTTCCATTGTCGCATTTTGAACTAAATGTATTTCCGGAAAAAGGTGTTTACAGATGGTGATGGTGCAATGACAGGGGATGGAACAAGAAAACAGAAAGTGGATACAAGGAAAGAAAGATAGCTGGCTTTGACCCTAAAAAATAGACTTCAATTGTAGTGAAAATGGTGGATAAAAATAAAATACTGTCAGTTTGGCAGAGCTGCTCTGAGTTTGACGACTTAGCCAGAGAACAGGAGTGAATCTAAACTAAATCAAAGGCATCCACTGTGATCTACAAAAAATATATATATTTAAAGCTTGCATTGCACTTTCATGAAATGTATTTTCATTAACTGCTGTTATTGTTCACTGTTGTTGCAGCTTTGACTGTTATTTTCTGCACTTTGAAATCCTAGTACTACTGTATCTCATAGCATAGGCTAGAGCTACTGAATCTAGGCTGTTTGGCATTTACTGAACACTAAAACCAGCCATCCTACATTAAGAAGGCTCTCCTACACCCTTGTTGCAGAAGTGTGCAGCCCAGGACCCATCTGAGTTGGGGACTGTTGGAAAAAGGATTAGTTTTGGGTTTTCCCATTGGCTAGTCTGTGTTAAAACTGCTTAACTTCATTTGTATTTAAGCACAGAATTTGCGCATAACTGCACACCATGCAATGGAGTTTAGTGCTGCTATGTATAGATGCAAACACTTAGAAACAAAAAATTTCCCTTGATACCTGCTTTGAACCCTTCTTAGCTCCACTGCCTCTCTGTGAGAAACACAGTTGTGCATTGCCACCCAGCGAGCAACTCAGCTGTGCTTTCTAAGGTGTTGACACAGTCTTCCACCCTTAGACTTCCACAGAATAGCCGACCTTGTTGATCTTACAAGCAAATCCTGGTCCACCCTACCCACCCCCACAAGTCACTACAATATATACTTGTCATAAATGATGGACAGTTTCCCACCATTTCTCCAGCCAACCTGATTGACATAGGCATCCTGAGGCAATGTAGCAATTGCCTCATTTACAGTGTCAACCAGTTGCACCTAAAACAAACAAGTACAGTATGTAAGAGATGTAACTATACTGTGAAATTAGAATCAGTCCTCTGACATAACAATGAACAAAACATACAGCAGGTTGCCAACACACAAACCTTCCCTGTCACATAAGAGAAGGTCAAGACACATATACCCACAAATGCAGAGCACACACTAAGAGCCTACCAAAAGACCAGAAACCTCCCAAATGCAAACACACATACTGGTACGAGAACAGAATCCACCACCAAATACAACAACACATATCAATGTCTCAGCAATTAAGCCCCTAAGGTAAAACACATCAAAACCAAATGTTCTGGTGATAGGCAACTCAATAGTAAGACACACAGATGTCCTACTCACCAGGTTGAATAAGGAGAAGGTCACGGTCAGCTGCCTGTCAGGCACTAGGATCCATCAAATCATGCATGCACTCAAGTCGCTCAGCAATAATTACTGTTATGACTCTGTCATAGTACATATTGGTGTAACTGACTTGAGAAATACCTCCCTGGACAATATGAAGAGTGCGACATGACCGAGCGCTCAGATTATGTATCCCAGGCAGGTATATCTCTAGCCATAAGCATCAATCTGCCTTCACTGATGATGATGCCACAATACAGACAGAAATGCCTGATTTAAATAATTGGTTTAGCTTCTGGCGTCATTCCAGGAGATCCAGTATCTGTCTGCCTGGGAAGATATGGCCGACAGTCCACACTGCTTTGCCAGAGATGGCCTTCACCTGTTGCCTCAAGGCTTTAGAATACTGGTAAAGAAATCCATTAAAGACAAACTCACACTGCTTAATGCTAGAAGCTTAAACAGTAAACTGCACTCCTCACCTTGGAAGATGTCAACGTGTGTGCAGTCACAGAGACTTGGTTCAAGGCCACTGACAGCACCGCAGCTGTACAAGGCTACAATGCCTTTCACATGCTCAGACCCCAAAATGAGCTTGAAAGAACCAAAGATGGAAGTGTATCCATCTTCATCAAATTCAAATACACCTCAAGACTGTGAAACTGTACAACTCTCTTGAGCTACTCCAGGTCCAAATAACCATTGAAAAAACATCTTTCCACATCATCACTAGCTACAGGACCCCCACCATGAACCAGGAGAAGCACACCACCCATCTGGACTTGCTAGAGTCACTCAAAATTCAGCCAAACACCCTGGTCATGGGAGATTTCCAATATCCCTCCATCAACTGGGAGAACTACACAAGCACAAACAAGATTGCTATGAGGTTCCTGGACTTTGTTAGCTCAAATGCCCTGGAACAGTTCCGCTGGACCCCAACAAGGGGCTCAAATGTCCTAGAGCTAGTGCTCACTAACATCGGGGGGGGTCACTGCACTATCCCCTATGTGTTGCCCTTCCGAGTAAGGTCAGATGATAAATCAATCTCATTTGAAGTAAAGATCAAACCTAACACCCCCACAGGAGTAAAAAAAAACCTGAAAAATATCTCCAAAACAAACTATTGGCTACTAGGTGATGGTATAAAAACTTTCAAAGTCCCTGCCAACATAGGCAACAATGTCTTTCATACTGAGGAATACACAATTACCCTTTATAGCCACTTAAATAAATGCATTGACTCAGCTGTACCTAACAGGAACATAACCGGGTCTTCCCGAAAGAACAAGCCACCCTGGTAGACTGTAAGTATAAATAAGTTATACAACAAAAGAAAGAAAATGATGTCTAAGAACAGAAGGGAATTAACTCAACAGTGGAAGAATACCCTCCAAAGCTGGAACAAGCAAATCAGATATATTGTTAAGTCCTCTAAGGCTAGCTGTGAGTCCAAATTAGCATCCTTAGCTAAAGGCAATCATAAGGCATTCTTTATCTATGTCCGTAACCTAAGAGGGAATGCCTAGCTGTGTGCCGAACTTATAATAATGGTACCACTCATACTTAACCTGAGGAAATTGCCAATCTACTAGCTGACAGATTTGGCAATAACTTCACCCCCCCCCCCCCCGTACCCACCTATCATACCCCAAATCGTTCCCAACACCACACTTTTCCTGAGTATCTCCAAAGAATAGGTCATACAAGCTCTCTCCAAGGCCAAAACCACAGCCTCTGTGGGACCAGATAATATCCCATCATGCCTACTAAATAATCTAAAACAAAACCTAGCAAAACCACTCAGCACTATCTTTAACCATAGCCTGAGAACTGGCTTTGTTCCAGCAGAATGGAGAACAACAGTAATTCCCTTGCATAAAGGGGATCCAACAACTGACCCTTTTATACCTATTAGATGGATGAATATTGTAGTGACTATATGTGAACTGAGTTTATTCACAATCTAAATTTGGAATTATTTTTTTGGGATACAGACCATATACAAAATGAAAAGAACAGTTTAAGAATGCCTAGCCAGTTTAACCCCGTGTTGCATCCACTTTTAGTGACTTTCCAATACATGAGTGAAAATGATATTAGATATCTGGCAGAATAACCAATGATGAGAGAGCATAGTTATAATAATTTAACGATGCGAGAAAAATACATTTTTGAGAATATCAAGAAAGCAGAAACATTTGAGATGGTTAAGACCTGATAAAGGAGGTGGAGTTAGAGTTATGAATGAATATGACTATGAACAGAAGATGATGGCTATTTTGTATGATACTATGTACTGATAGGTATCATTAAATGAACTTAATATTCCATACAATAGAATTTATCAACATCTGGAAGATTTATTATTAGAAAAATCAGTTACATTGGATGAATTTAAGTATATGGTGGTGAAGCATCCTATATTACCATCTGTTCGTGGTTATCCCAAAATTCAAAAAGACATTGAAAATCCACCTTTCCACCCCATAGTAAGTGTGACATATGCAAAAACTAGTGGCATAACCAAGTTTATTGATGTGCAATTAAAAGAACATGTTAAGAAGATACCTTCCCTTTGCAAAGAGTCATGGGAATTTTTGAATAATTGCCAGCTGTTGAATAATAATACTGAAGACATCTTCATTACTATAGATGTTCATGATTTATTCAGTAGTATACCACATGACATCAGATTAGAGTAGTTTACTGATTATTTAACATTTAATATGAAAATTATGTAAGAGAAAACCAATACTTTAGCTACTCTTATGGAGCTTGTACTACTGAATAATTACATCTATTATGAAGGCCAGATTTTTGTCAGTCCACAGGAGTGGCAAAGGGGACATCCTCTGGACCTACATATGCCAACATTATAATGGCCTATTGGGAAGATAAGTGACTTTTTCCAGTATATCAAGATGTTTTCAAGATTCTTGGATGAATTACTTATTTTGTGGTCTGGTCCTGAAGCACTGATACATGATTTCATGACGTACGTAAATAACACTACAACATTTTTATCATTTTCTTGTACTATAAGTCATGAGACTATTTCATATCTGATGTTCAGTTCAGTAAAGACCTTCAGAATAATAGATTATTTGCTAAAATCTTCAGAAAACCCACATTTTCTAATGGGTTTTTACACTTTGATAATAATCATCTGTACCATCAAAAGCGGGCCATCGTGCATGGACAGATGGTATGTGCTGCAAGAATGATTACTACAGAAGAAGATTTTATGGAAGAGGGTGCATATTTCAGTGAATTGTTCAAGAATCAATGTTATCCAGCTAGGTTTATTACCAGCATTAAAAAAGAAGTGATGCGCAAGAGAAGGAATGGTATTTTCCAGCCCATATTATCAAATTAAATAGAGAACTGTGATGAAGTTCAGTGAGAAATAGAAAATGCAGTTAATGAGAGCTAATAGTATTATAACAGATTTGGATGAACATGCACAAAATAGTCATCACTTTGTTACAATATATAACAATGATAGTATGGTAATAAACAATATGATAGATAAGAATTAGTCAATATTTAGACAAGACCAAGACATTTACAATATTTTGGGTACCCGTCCCAAAGTTGTGTATAAAAAAGATAGGAATCTTAAACAAATATTAGAGAATATACCAAAAAATATTTCACAGAATGAAGGATACATTTATAAATGTGGACCCTGTCCACAGTGCCCTTATATAATGGTGACATCAGGATGTAAAATAAATAATAAGTATATAATAGTAAAAGGGCACTATAACTGTCAGACAAAAAGTGTGGTATATGCTGCTATTTGTAAATTATGTCAAGCATGTTATATTAGGAAGACTGAACGTCTTCTGAGATCAAGAACATATGACATCTTTATGACATAAAAACAGCAAAAATGTCTAATGATTTATATAAGCACATTTCCCCCATTATGCAGATCACACCTTTCAGTTTACAATACTGGAGAAGGTGCATGCTTATTTAAGGGGTGGGATGTGGCAAACTGTTTTACAACAAAAAGAGTTATGATGGCAAATTTACCTGAATGCTACTATGTATCCAGGTTTAAATGATGTAGTCTATAAAAAGCATTTTAAAGTCACATGCCAGCTACAGTAAAAGATGATTTTCAAGGTGTATTTTACGGTTAAACCGCTTATAGTTTTAAACGCAAGTTTTCTTTAAGAGTGTAGTCATGTGGCAGTCAGAGATTATACAAGCACCTTCACATGGTAATTTTAAAATGGATCTAAAGAAGTTTGAATGTTATATACTGCAAATGAAAGCGCTTATCCTTTGTATTTTTTAACAGTTTTTTTTAACAGAGTATTATTAAATGACAGGCAATTGTTGCCTTTATAAGGTTTTATCATTAAAATGCTGAATTCTGCTGCAGTTTGGTTCATTTGTGTATTTAGATATAAGTCGTTCGACCCTGTGAACTATCGACCCATAAGCCTAATCAGCCTTATCTGCAAGGCCATGAAAAGAATCATCATGGACCTTATCCACAAGGACATATGTGACCTTCAAACTCTCAACCCAGCCCAAGAGTTGCTTCATCAAGAGTAGACCTTGCTTATTAAACCTGGTGGACGTCTTTGAGAATGTCACCAAAGCCCTGGATGAGGGTAAAATAGTACATATTGCCTATTTTGATTTAGACAAGGGTTTTAACACAGTCCCCCATTCAGGTATCATACATAAACTCTCCCAGCTTGGAATTAACCCATACATTACTAGATGGGTAGAAAACTGGCTCAGTGACAGAACGCACAATGTCAAAGTTGGGGAGTCCACCTCTACTAGTAGATCAGTTAACAGTGAGGTACAGCAAGGACCTGTGCTGGGCCCTCTACTGTTTGTATTCTATTTCTCTGAAGTTCAGGTAAAGCTAGATGGCCTATCGCTTACCAAGTTTGCAGATGACTGTAAACTGGGTGCAATCATAGAGTACGCCAATAATGTTAACATATTACAGAAATGGTTGACACAGACAAATGATTGGTTCCAAACTCATGGACTAAAGTTTAATGCAAAAAAATGCCTCATTATCCCCTTTGGCAAAAAAGTAGCCCTTGTTAATTATGATATAGATAGCACCCCTTTAAGCTCAAACTCAGTAGTGTGAGATATGGGAACACATAGTAATCTAAACTACGATAACGATGTATCCGTATTGGTAAGAAAAGCATTCTAAATTGAACATCTCATAAATAAGGGCATCGCACCAAGACCAGGGAGGTTACAGCTCCACTGTACTCGACCCTTATCAGACCACCGATTGAGTATAATAATCCCTTCTGTGTGTACCTCACCAGACACCTGCAGCAACTGGAGAGATCACAGATGTCTTACTAAAATAATCCAGGGCCTAAAAAACATGACATATATGGAAAGACTGAAAGCCCTGTCACTGTACTCTGTATCACACAGGCTGCTGATCGTCAACCTGTGCCTGGCCTACAGAGCAGTCTCGGACCCTACACTAATGGAATTGCTACACATCTGCAAATCAAATAGGACAAGGATAACTCACTCCAGAGATTTCAACCTAGCTTTTGACATCAACAGAATATGCTGGAGAGACAGATACATCTCGCAGCGGTTACCACTCCTCTGGAATAAGCTCCCACTCCATATGAAGCAGAGCTTCTCAATGACCCTATTCAAGCACAACCTTGACAAGTGGATGGGTGACTGTAAATTCATCTTGACAGTGGCACCTGTCCATCATAGGCAGGGACAGCCGGTGCTAATCACAGTATCACTCTGCTCAATAAGGGTACTCGAGTTTTTTACCTGGCAAGGCTTGTAAAGGCCCTAGGGCCATTAGCCTAGTAACCTCCTATGAACCTATGAATCTAGTAATATCATAGAGTTGTAACAGATACTTTATATTTTATAATGTAAAATGTACATTGGGAATTAAACCATAAAACAGAGCTTTCGTCCATAGAGGTAATAACAGCTTTTCTGAGCTAACATTCGAGACAATGGACTTTGCTGAAAGGTTTCTTGCAGGTTTTAATGCAAAGTCGTTTTTTGAACCTTAGAACAATTATGTGGTATGAGGTCCTATCAGGATGTTTAACAGGAAAATAAAGTTACAGTTTGGGACAGCTGATGTAAATGAAAGTAAAATAAGGACGTATCTAGTGAAAAATGCAAAAATATGCATGAAATAAAAATTGCATGGATAACAAAAAGTTATGAAATAGGGTGTGGTATGTAACTGTTTCTTTGCATAATGTTGATGGGAAGTTGTCATTTATCCAGTGTTTTTCATTATTAATAATAAAAAAGGAATGCTTAAATACTGGGTGCAACTGAAAACATATTTTACTGTGGTTCCAGTGAACATTTGATTCACGATTGTACAAGGCGAATATGTATACAGTGTTGGGAGTTGGGATATGGAAAAAAACTGAAAAAAATGTCATACACAGCACTTTTGGCTTGATTATGATTCTGTAAAAGGCAATAGCTGATAGTGAAAATGAAACAGACATATAAGAAAATGAGAATTTATATGATATAGAAGACTTAGGAAAAATGGGAATGAATATAATTTAGAGGTTCAAAATGTGCATGAATGAGGATGACATAGGTAGTGAAAAAAGAATCTATTAGGAAAACAGTAAAGATAAGAAAAATAAGCTTGCAAAAAAGGAAAGGGGCAATTTAAAGTAATATTTTTAAATGTTAATAGTCTGCTGAATGAAAACAATAAGATTCAATGCCATGTTATGGTGTGAAGAGCAAAACATGACATCATAAGTCTACTAAGATTTCTGAATGTATTTCAACTTAGAGTTGTAGAAGCATATTAGTGTTTTGGTGATGATGTGTGTTCTGGTATTGGTTTCTTGAATGGAAGGCAAAGTGTAAAAGTTTTAGATATTATTGTAACATCAGATAGATGCATGATTATAGACATAAGAGATGGAGGTAAAGTTTAAAGAATTATTTTGAAATATGGTCTAAACTGTGTGTAAAAAAGAGAATTACTATTTGAAGATCTGAAAAGTTTGTTATTCAAAATAAGGATATTGTGGTTTTGGGAAATTCTAACTGTAATTTAAGGAATGTGACAGGCCAAATAAGCAGTAATATATGTAGGCACATAATAAGGATAGGGAATTTGCACATGGGAGAAAGAACAGATAATGTACATATAAGCAAGGAAACAAAAAAAAAAACAGAAAGTGGCTTTATATTATATTCAGTTGGCTTGGAAGAGAAAAGGGAAAAAAGTCTTGTGCAGTCAATTTTACAGATCACTGTGCAATAAAATATGGGCCTGCAAACATGAAAACATATACCATAGATGCAAAAGACAGTAAAAGGCTTATAGGGGAAGTTGTAAAGGAACTTATCTTTAAAGAAGAAATGGATATATCTGTGGAATGATCACATGAGTATGATGCTGTTTTATGGGTCATGAGAGTCTTGGTGGTGTGTGTATATAGGGAGACGTACATACAGGTGTATTTAACATTAGAAAGATTGCTTTGGAAAAAGAAAAGGAACAGTATAAGCACTGTAGTCTAATGAAAGAACATGTGGAATGTATTGGAAAATGAGAGTGAACCAACAGAGAGAGAGAGAGAGAGAGAGAGAGAGATACATACTGAAAATATTAACGAGATAAGTTTGCTGTTGTTTAAACACAAATATTGGTTGCAGGGTAAAAAGGAAGAGGCATCTCAATTTCTGAGAAAAAGTACGGATGAGGGGAGAATAGAATGTATAAAAGAAATGGTAAAGAGTTATATGAACTGAAAGAAATCAAGGAAATTATTGAGAAATTCATTAAAGATTTACATTATGTTAGTGGCATTAAAGGGTAGAAAGATGCAGCATAAAAGAAATTGATTATAAAAATTGAACAAAATAGAAAATATATAACTATTAAAGAATGTGATTATACTGTGAGGAATAAATAAAGGATGAGTGCAAAGGGAGTGGATGGATTGGGATATGATTCTATAAGCAAATGGATACTAAAAGGGAAAAATGTAATAATGGTAATGAATACTTGTTACAAAATGGCACTGTTGATAAAAGGGTTTGTAAGAGTATTATGAAATGTATATATAAAAACGACATGGAATAAGGATTTGGCAGCTTTTAACTATTAACAACAGGCTTTACAAAATTGCTATGAATATATTACAAAAGAGGTTAGGATGAATACTGAAAATGTTAAGAAAGATATTTATGGAATAGCAGGAAGATGTACAAAATATTTATTACTTATTGTGAAAGACGTTATTAAGGAAACTGAAAGCAAAACAAGTAATATAAAATTAGTTAGCAATGACATAGAAAAGTCTTATGATTGTGTAATGCATGAAACAATGTCTGAAATTTTAGAACAATATGGATTTAAGAAAAGATTTCTGGGGATAATTAAGTCTATATATAACAATTCATTGTATATGCAGTTATAAATGGGTGATTTAGGAATCAGATTAAAATAAAAAGAGAAGCAAATGAAGGGTGCCCACACAGTGCAGCACTGTTGATTTTGGTAATGAATGAATACTATTATTACTAAAGCTAAGGAAAGGTGAAAGATGGGGCAGTTTTATTTACTATCAATGATATTTACGTGTATGGTGTATGCTGATAATTTAGTTTAAGTGGATAATGGCAAAGGTTGGAGCAGAGAAACAATTGTGGAAATTGAGCATTGCGAGAGTATGGCAAGTTTAAAAATAAATAAAATGAAAAGTAAATGGTTTGGTTAGTGTCTTGAGATTGTTAGAATTTATTTTTCTAGATCAGAATTTTAATTTGCTATGGATAACATTTTGCAGAGAAAAAATGTAATTGATCATTGGGTAAAAGCTTTAGAAGAAGCTATGCAAACAATTGCAATGTAGAAAACATGTGTGTTATCGTATTTAAAAAAAATCATGTCACTCATAGTTATATGTTGGGTAAATTGGGATATCTAAGAAAGTGTTTTTATTTTTCCTATACAAATGGAAAAGAATTTGTTAGAAATAGAGCTCTTTTCTGTGGGGGATTCAGACTGAATCATGTTAATAGCAGGTACTGATTTGTAAAAGGGTGGTTTGTTCATGAAAAACAAAAGTTATATACTCACCATAATGATGCATCTGTGTTGTCCATTTTCTTTCTTCCTCAACTGATGGATTTTGGATCCAACCTCAGATCCATCTTGGCCACTTTTACTATACTCTCAGATCCAGCTCTTGAATGCCTCCCTTTACCCATAATGCCCCACCATCCTTGCATACCTCAGATCAAGTTTTCTACCCCAATAGTAACATATACATGACACCATATCATTATGAAAAAAGCAAGATAGAGGCATACAGTAAGGCTGGAGCCAAAACAAGGAGCAGGCAGGTTCCCAAAGGGACATCCCTTAGCTTTTATAGGGAAGAGAGGGAATGGGGTTAGAGGATGGGAAGTTCAGGAAGAATGAAAATGGACAATACAGATGCATCATTATGGTAAGCACATAACTTTTTTATCTGATGTTGCCATTTTCATTCATTCTTTAACTAATGGGACAGAGTCCCCAGCTAGATGAACCTTGGGTGGTCTTCATGGGAGGACATTCTGGAGCACAGTGAAATTAAATACTGCCCTATTTTTGGATAGTATATCTAATTTGTGATGAGCAATAAATGTATGAGCACTGTACCAAGTTGCAGCTGCACAGATATCATCTATAGACACTTTTGACCAGTGAACTGAATATGGACCTCATGGAGCGTGCTTTGGGGGGGGCTTAGTTAAAGATAAACCTCTTTCTTTATAAACAAAGGACATGCAATCAGTCAACCATTTAGCTAGTATCACTTTAGACACTTCTTTACTTAATTTGTTCTTGGAGAAGGATACAAATAATTGGTTGTTGTTGTGTCTTTTGGCTTATCCCGGTTAGGGTCGCCACAGCGGAACTCCGGTTCGCTAATGTTTGGTAGTGGATTTTTACGTGCCGAGTTACCAGCCCTGATACACAACCTTCAACGAAGGCATGCCCATTCACGCATGCCTCCACACAGAAGACGCTCTAGCTGAGAATCAAACGAGAGAACATCTTGCTGTGAGGTGACAACGCTACCGCAGCACCACTCAGTTTTCCCAAAATCCTGGGTTCTGTGCAGATAAAATCTAATCTGCCAGTGTATGTGCAGCACGTATACACCTTTGTTTAAGAATTCTAGAAAGAACACAGATATTTGTTTTCCAGGACATGAACTTAAGGTCTATCTTAGCCAAATGTTCAAATGGAGGTTGGGTTAGAGCTTGCAGTAGAAAGTCAAATCCCAAGGGGGGAGGGTCTTTAACTGGGGGCCTGAGTGAAAATGTACCCTTAAGAAAGGTCTTGCACAATTCATCAGCATTTCTTAAAGCCAGTAGCCAGACCAGCCCAGAAACCATCCAGAAACACCAATTGCTCCTGGGAAGGGGTTTCAGAAGACCATCCACCTGTCTAAGAATTTCCAGGATCACTCCAAAGGAGACATCATGAGGTGGAGATCTGGGGGACTCCTCTCCTTCACTGAAGTGCATGTCTTTGGTGATAGATTCCTGATGGGACTCTAGGTGTCTCCTTTTACACAACCTCTTCCTAGGGACTTCATCAGTGTGGTGGTCTGGTGAATATCAGAAGTGGCTGGGGAGTCCTGTGTGAGGGCTGTCTGAAGGCTAGTATGGGGTGGCTGTCCTGGTGGAATAGACATGAGAGGCTCAGAGTTTAAATTCAATGGAATAATACAGATTGAATCTGAGTAGTGTAAGGATGTCCACTCTCTGGGTAAAGAAAAAGCCCTCTCCAGTATCTTGAAGGCAGAAGGTCCAGGAGAAATGACAGTTGACTGCACTGGCACCAAAGCTACCTGCATGGATGAACTTTTGAATCCCATAGACCCCTGCCTTGAAGAGGGAGTCAGATCTGTGTTATATAATGCAGAGGCCCCGATAGGCAAGGATGGCTCTGACAGCTTCTTAATCAATGATAATCTCCCATTGCCTGCACCAATTCTTCAGATCTGACAGTCATCTTACGCTGAAGAGATCAAAGCCAGGAGACTCAGAAACATGGTCAGAGTGGAAGAATGGCCTGTCTTCAGATCCAACAAAGACATTCTCGAAGATCTCAGCTCTAATGGTTCCAAAACTACAGGTTGGATCACTGAAGGAGAAATAACCTGAAGTTGAGAGGAGGGCAGACTCACGGGTCAGCTGAAATTAGCCCCATCTGGATCTGAGCCCTGAGAAATGTCATCATCATTCTATCCACCTCTGCTTTAGATAAGCTCCTAGAGGACATAATGTATGAACTTGTGGACGGTGGCCTAGAGGGTTTCCTTGGTGTCTCTTGTAAATGGTGAATGGAGCTGAGGAGGTATAGGAAGGTGGGACAACCTCTGTGAGACAAATCTGTTTCTCTAGCACGTTCTGTTGATGTCATATACCGGGTTAAGGTCCTTTGCGTGAGCGACCTGTGTGCCATTTGACTTTGTAAATGTGCAGCATTTCCATTAAGCCTGGGTCAGAAATTACTCTATATGCTAGGCACAGGTCACCTCTGAGCAGTCTATATGACACAGAGTAATGTGACAATGATTTCAGTCTGTCTGCATAAGACATATCCTGAAGACCCTGAATTTTCTTTGTAAGGAAACTTTGTGGTCTGTCCAATTGCTGAAGGTATTTGGAAAGGAACATACCAAAGGGAAAATTGTACTCTATTATTGGCCAGATGAGTGGAGAGTAAAGTGGGGTTATAAACTCTTTTTTTTCCTGGAGGCAATGCCCTTACTTATGAGATGAACAACATAAAATGCCCTTCTTACCACTGTGGAGACATGGTGATTAAGGTTAAGGTTGCTGTTAACCTGTGTGCCCAGATCTCTCACCACTGACTGTGTGCTTAGGGTATTGCTATTTATGTGGTAGTTTGCAGAACATCACTCTTGTCAAAGAGGATGCTTATTTGCATTATGTTTAAGACCATGACTTTGGCACCAGTCTTTAGTCTGTGTGAGACCTTCTTGCAGGATGCTGACATTGCTAGGGCTTTCAATGATCTCTCCCAATTTGCAGTCATCAGTAAATTTTGTCAGCCACATTCCTTTAGTTTTATCCTGCACTTTGGAGAAGTAGATTCCAAACAGTAGGGGTCCCTGAACCAATCCTTGTGGGACACCATTGGTTATGGGTCTGCTGCAGGAGGTGGAGTCCCCTATTTTGACCGTATGAGTTCCAGTTTGCACACCACCTGACAATATATGGGTTGATACCCAGCTGGGTAAGTTTATCAATGATGCCTGAGTGGGGGATTCTGCAAATGACAAGTCTAGGTAAACCATCTGCACAGATTTCCACTCATCTAGGGCTTGGGTAACTGTCTCAAATAAGTCCCCTTGCCAAAGCCATGGAGTGCACCACAGGGGCAGGGGTACTTTTGAAATATTGTTGAGATCATAACTAGTTGACCTGGATGATGTTCTTTTTTTTTTCCCCTATTTCTGAATTCCTAACTCTGAACTTAGTAATAAAAAGCTGATGTCCTGAGCTACAGTCAGCTCCAGGTTTTGTTTCTGCTGAATATATACAGGTCTTCCATCTCTGACTGAAATGATATAGTCAATCTGGTTTCAGTACTTTTCATCTTATGATATCCATATGTAAAGCATTCTCTCAGGCTGCTGAAAGAGTTTGCTATCATCAGTGAATTATCTGAGCAGAATTCTACTAAACTATGCCTCACTTCATTTTGTACTAGAAGGCTAAACTTGCTTATTATTCCAGTTGTACTATGACTGCTAGCTTTAGCATTCCAAGCCCCAATTATGAATGCAGTATTTTATTTAATATTTCCAGAAAAATGTTACAAATCCTCATAAAACTGGTCAACTTCATCCTCTTCAGTCCTCATAAAACTGTCAGTTTCATCCTTTTCCATATCTTTAGTTGCAGCATAAACTTGGATCATTGTAAAGGTGCACAGCTTGATGGACTGAGATCATTCTATCAGTTTTGGGTTGCAACCAAACACTGCTTTCAATATCCTTTTTTAATTATGAGGGCTATTCCATTTCTTTTGCGAGATTCGTGTACATGGTGTAATGAGCTAGTGATTATCTGATGCAAAATGACCTATTCCAGTCCATCTTAGTTCAATTTACAAAATGTCAATGTTTAGCAGTAGTGCAGTGTAGTGTAATATTAACCTATCTGTTCAATGGTTAGTCAGTTAATAAGTCAATCGCTCACTTGCTGACCTCGGATATGGAGCAACATGTTTTTTTTTTTTTTTAAGCCACATCCTGCAAAATACAAACAACTAAAAACATAAAAGATGATAATACCATCAACATATAACCAATTTGTTATTCACTGCATATTAAATGAGAGAGATGCAAAAAAAAGTCTTTTGGTTTTCCAAGTTAGGGGTTGGCACAGCGGATCACCGATCCACAGATTAATTGGCAGCGGAGTTTTTATGGTGTTGAGTTGCCAGCCCTGTGCCCAACCTTCAGAGAAGGAACAAAATAAGACCAGCAGGACCACCACAGCTAAAAAAGTACAGTTTTGTACCTACCATAAATGTAGATGTTCGAGGATTCCATTGCTGCAGTCCTTACTATTGGGTATAGTCCGCATCCAGTCGGCCCGAATACCAGAGTATAAGGCTGACGTCGGTCAGGGCGCATTAGACTGACGTCAGTACGTCAGGGTACTAATGCGCATGACCGGCGTCATATCCTCAGTCTTTTCTTGCCCCAGATGTCAGAAGACCCTAAAAAGACAAGGCCCAAAATACCTGTACCAAAACATGAACAATATATACAAAAATAGAAGCAGGTAAACTCACCTACACAACCACCCCTAAACACAGAGGGGAAGGAGGGAGGGTAAATTGGACTGCAGCAATGGAATCCTCGAACATCTACATTTATGGTAGGTACAAAACTGTACTATGTTCTTCGTTTTCCATTGCTGCAGTCCTTACTATTGGGTAGAATCCCAAAGCAGAGGTAAGGGAGGCTGGCAAATCATAAAGAAGCAGGAGCTGACAACATGCCTTGCAAAACAGCTGTGGCAAAACCAGCCCTAGACTTAGAGTAGATAGGAAGGTGATAATGCTTAGAGAAAGTATGCACCGAACTCCAAGTAGCTGCTTCCAAAATATCCTTAGTCGCCACCCCCCGTAGAAATGCTGTTGAAGTGGCAGTAGCCCTAGTGGAATGAGGCCTAATCCCAGCTGGAACCTCCTTGCCATGATGGGAATAACAAAATGAAATGCAAAAGCCAATCCACCTAGAAATAGTTTGTTTTGACACAGGCTTGCCCTGCGAACTCAAAGCAAAAGAAACAAACAACTGCTGAGACTGCCTAAAATCCTTAGTTCTGCTTAAGTAATAACGCAATTGCCTGTGTACATCTAAAGTATGCAAAATCTTTTCCCCTTTATTTTGGGGGTCTGCATAAAAAGTAGGCAAATGAATAGTTTGGTTTAAAGCCACACTAGAAACCACCTTAGGCATAAAGGAAGGATTAGTACGTAATGATACCCTATCCTTATGGAAAATCAAAAAGGGCTCGACTGCCATAAGGGCCTGCAACTCAGACACCCTTCTTGCAGAAGTAATAGCCAACAAAAAAGCAGTCTTCCATGACAAATATTTCAATTCAGCAGTAGCCGCAGGCTCAAAAGGTTGTAGAGTAAGTTTTTCCAACACAAAATTGAGATCCCAAGCAGGAGTAGGAGCTCTACGTGGGGGTCTTATATATTTTGCCCCTCTAAGAAACTGCTTGAACAAAGGATGCGAAAACAATGGTGGGTCACAATCATAGTGAGCTGAGATCGCTGCAGCATGAATCTTAATGGAAGAGAAGGACAGACCCTTGTCCAGTAACTCAGTAAGATATTGAAGAGCCATACTCAAATTAGGCTCAGAAATCTCCAAATTCTTTGCTTTACTCCAAAATAAAAATCTCTTCCATTTTGCTGCGTACACTTTCCTCGTACTAGGTCTTCTAGCTTCCCTAATCACATTTAAAACTTGTTGAGGAAGTTGAGACCTGCTGTGTTTCAACACAGAATATGCCAGGCTGTCAGATGAAGAGAGTGAAGCTTGACATTGAGCAGATGACCGTCCTGCTGGGAAAACAGATGTGGAATCAAAGGTTAAGGCCATGGAGGCTTCTTTACCAGACTCCGTAGTAGAGGGTACCAGTGTTGCCAAGGCCAATCTGGAGCTATCAAAATCATCCTTGGCCTGTCCTGTCTGACCTTTAACAGTACCTTTGGAAGAAGAGGCAGAGGTGGAAAGGCATACACATGAAGGTTTGTCCAACTGAAAGACAGAGCATCCACTTTCCAAGCTGTGTGATGAAACCCCTTTGTGCAAAACTGTGGCAGCTGGTGGTTTAGTGGAGAAGCGAACAGATCTATGTCTGGAGTTCCCCATGACACTGTCAATTTCTGAAATACATGAAGATCCAGTTTCCACTTGTGGGGATCCATGATTTGTCTGCTTAACACATCTGCTAAGGAGTCCTGTGCTCCTGGCAGAAACCTTGCCTGAAGAGTGAGGTGCAAGCGTAGCGCAGTCTCCCATAAAATCATCGCTTGCCTGCATAGAGGATAAGAAGGTGTTCCCTCTTGTTTGTTGAAGTACCACATGACAGTTGTGTTGTCTGTTAGAATCAACACCTGCCCTGGAAGAAGTAACTCCTTGAAAGCCAGCCATGCGAACTGGACTGCTAACATCTCCTTCATGTTGATATGTAGATGCTGTAGTCTGGCAGGCCACTTGACTTGTATCCACTGTCCATTTAGATGAGCTCCCCAAGCAATGTCTGAGGCATCTGTCGGTAAAATCTGACTCGCCTCTGGCCGGGTCACAGAGAGTCCCTTGTTTAGGTGACATTCCTGAGCCCACCACAAAAATTCTCTTTGAAGGCAAGGTAGTATTTGAATGACAGTGTCTAAATCCTGGCAGTGCTGTGTCCATACATTTTTGAGATACCATTGTAACTTCCTCATATGCAGTTTGGCATTGGGAAGCACCAGAATACAAGATGCCATGAACCCTAATGCTTGAAGGACTGTCTCTGCAGTCAGCACGGACTGATGAGATAGTTGATGGAAGTAAAGTGATAGATTCTTTTGTTTGTCCGGGGTTAAAAAGGCCATCTGGGCTGCTGTCTTCAGTCTCACACCCAGAAAGCACATGTCTTGAGAGGGTACTAGACTGGACTTTATTTCGTTCACAGAATACCCTAGGCATCTTAGCACTGCTATAAGATATTCCAGATGCTGTAGAAGGTCCTCCTTTTCTTGAGCCAGAATCAGGCAGTCGTCTAAATAAGGATAGATTTGAAGTCCTTGTAGCCTGAAGTAAGCTATCACTGGAGCCAGAACCTTTGTGAATACTCTGGGCGCAGTAGATAAGCCAAAGGGCAATGCAGAGAACTGATAAAGAGAATTTCCAGCTCGAAACCGCAGATACTTCCTGTAACTTAGCCTGATAGGCACATGAAGGTAAGCTTCCTGGAGAACTAAAGTTACCATCCAGTGATCTTTGCCCAGCAGGGGTAAAAGCTGTTGTAACGTCAACATCTTGAACTTGGGAATGTCCAGATAAGTGTTGAGGAGAGATAAATCCAAAAGCAGTCCCCACGTGTTCCCCTTTTTTGGTACGAGGAACATGCGAGAATAAAATCCTAGGCCCCTTTCTGATACAGGGACTGGCTGAATGATGTCCAACACCCATCTGTCTGGAATAATTAAATCCCAATTTTCCTTGAAAAGAGACAGTCGTCCTTCCAAAGGAGCTGCCAGACGAGAATCTACTGGCAGCTGAAAAGGCAGGTCATTGGGTCTGTTTACGAAAGGACTGACCCCTGCCCTCACCAGAAGTCTGAGCAGGTGAACTCCTGTTCTAGGCCTAAAAGAACCTTGAGCCCTGCCCCTACCACGTCTAGACCTACCCCTAGACTGGGAATCATAAGCAGGATATGTCCACCCCTTAGCAGGCCAATTTCTACTAAACTGGTGGCTGTACCTGCAAAAATCTTTAACAGTTTGCATAGACTTAGCTTTGTCCTCCATTTTCTTTAAAACTGCTTCCACAGGTGAACCAAACAACACATCAGACTGTAAAGGAGCATCCAAAATCCGTGTCTTAACATGCTCAGCCAAATTTTGATCCCTCAACCAGGCATGCCTGCGAAGAACAGAACTAGTGGCAGCCACCCTCGAGGAGGCCTGCACAGCATCAAAACCACATTGCAAAGAATGCTTGCCCACTTGTTCAGACACATAAACTAAATCCAGCAAGTCTTTACAATCAATACCTTCCGCCAAAGCATCCACCTTAGATTTCAATTGTGAAAGGAGATAATTTTGATATTTCAGCATGTGAAACTGACAATTCAACGCTCTCATGGCTAGAGTGGAAGAAGTATACACTTTCTTACCCCACCTATCTAACGCCCTTGCCTCTTTGTCAGTGGGAACAGGATTTTTAACCACAGAGGCCTTAACACCTTTAGGCCCCTGAGAAACAGTTTCTGGGTCCGCCCTAGGACTCTTAAACAAATACTTATGAGCTTCGGGCACCCTATAGTACCTATCAGGTTTAACAGGAGCAGGAGGCAAAGAATCAGGGTTCAGGGAAGCCTCTGCAAAACATCTTCCACCACATTCAACACAGGAGGTATAGCTAAGGGCCTATGCTGGGGTAAAACAAGAATTCCCTAACTCTCTTCCTGGAATCAGAGTAATCCTGGCCTTCCCATTTAGAGTGCTCCCTCATGCAATCCAGAGTCTCTGAAAAGAAAAATCCTCAGGAGGAGAAGCCAAGGAGTGGCATCATCCACATCAGAATCAGAATAATGAGGATACTCCAGCAAATCTTCCGCAGAAGACTCAGAAGCCCCTGAACCCTGTTCAAAACTGTCAAACTCTGGTTCCACTCTAGGCCTCTTATCAGGAGGGCCCATAGAACCTCTAATCATAGTAATCAAATCTTCTGCCATTTTAAGCATATGTTTCTTAGGTACAGAACCCGAAAGGCTAGGAGAAGCCCCTACTGAAGCTGAAGTTGGCCTACCTCTAAAAGAAGTTTTGGCAACAGAAGGAGAGGCTCTAACTACTTTGGGAAGAGAGGGAAGAATAGTTACCTGAGAAGCCCCTTCAGCCTGACCTGCCTCCTGAGAGGGTACATCCTGTAAAAGTAAAGTTTCTGCCTGAGATTCCATAGAAACTCCTGGCAAAACCTCTGGCTCCACTGAGCCATCTAAAGAACCGACGTCCGGGACTGCCGGTTCATCAACCCTAGGCTTTGCTGGTTTGTCCTTGCGCTTCTTGGACGAAGCGGGCGTCGGAGCATCCGACGGCATTTTATAATTGCAACGCTTCCCAAACACTAATCTGGCACAGTCTAACCTCCTCTTAATAGTGCGTTTGTTAAACCTAGCACAAGAGCGGCAACCAACAACGTCGTGCTCAGGCCCTAAACAAGGTATACACAATGTATGGTAATCCCTATGAGGTATTTGTTTCCCACAAGAAATACAGTTATTCACTTTTTCTGACATCCGGTTAAATACTGAGGCAAGAAAAAACCAAAATGTTCCCCAACGGGGTACTTAGCCAACTCTGATTCGGTCTGAAACTCCGGTTTCGGAAATATTTCAGAACGCCAACCTGCACTCGCAAAACTGCTTCTGCATCGGACCACGCGGCAAAAAAGACTGAGGATATGACGCCGGTCATGCGCATTAGTACCCTGACGTACTGACGTCAGTCTAATGCGCCCTGACCGACGTCAGCCTTATACTCTGGTATTCGGGCCGACTGGATGCGGACTATACCCAATAGTAAGGACTGCAGCAATGGAAAACGAAGAACATCATCAAGTTTAATAAAAGATAAGCAAGCACTTTCACGTTCTGAAGCAAACACTTCGTCAGATCTAAAACATAACAGAAAAAGCAGCCTTATATACATAAATAATCACATAATTAGAGACAATAAAACAATTAACAAATCAATTGATGTCCCCCTAATGCAGGTTTTAAAGGGACAGAGCCATTTAGCCCTGGATACCTGTCAACTTGTAGCTTGAGAATCCATAGCATTTCAGCATGTTCAGTGCATTTTACTATGTTCCTTCCCCTACTATCAGCAACTATTTTCTGTAATATCTTAAAAGTAAATGTATGGTCTGAGTATTCTAGAATATGCCTAGCCATTAGAAGGATGTAAATTGAATTAATTGTTTTATTGGCTCTATTATGTGATTATTTATGTATATAAGCCTACTTTTTGTGTTATGTTTTAGATCTGATGAAGCATTCACTTCAGTACGTGAAAGCGCTTATCTTTTATTAAACTTGATGTTTTAGCCGTGGTGGTCCTGCTGGTCTTATTTTGTTACTCTGTCCAGCTTGGATCTTTGTAGACTCTTGGTCATTTATTTATTTCAACCTTCACAGAAGGCAGATGCACACACGCACCTACCTGCATGTCTTTAAAACTCACTCGACTGCAGGGAGGACATGTAGACTCTGCATAGAAGGTGCTCCAGACGAGAATTAAGTGGAGAACTTCTTGCTGTGAGGCAAGAGTGCTAACTGCTGCACCATGGTGGCCCTATTAAATGAGAGAGAGATACCAGTGCAAATTTCAACAAAATGCTACTTAAAATACATAAAGCATTTACGTTTCAGTTCATTAATTTGGTATACTGCTGTCTGGATGGTAAGCAAGTGGCTATATATTCACTAGCTGTAACATATGCAAGGTTGTTTAGAAGATTAACAGCAGAGGATACAATCTTGTTTTTTATACCAGTACAGGTAGCTAAAAACAGAGTAATGGAGTAGTTTTTGTGTGCATCTGCATAAGCAGATAACTCTCTCTTAATTATTTATTTTGGTTAGACTAAAGCAATATTGCTGCTATCTTCTTACTGCTACCCTGCCAATGCACTCAATAGATGGGCTGTATCTAGCCAAGGCATCTGATTAATGATTAGACACTGCTCTCAAGAAGACAAACCATACAGGCCAGGCCAGTGGAATGAGCAAGTACTTTGTTACACTATAAACAGGATGTGCACAGTAAGAATCTGAAATGTTGCAAGTGTGCCTACAGGGTCAGTAATGAGTTGTATCCTGTGTATTGTTTTTATCCAGGAGGCCAAGGGATTTAATGCAATCCTATAAATTAATCTCTCAGTCCTAATATATAGTTTGAAGCTAGTAAAATGCTACTCTCATCACACACCGTCTTAAAAATCTTCACTAGACCTATGCTCCATACCGAAGTTGATCTTAATAGAGCAGAAGTATCCCCTTACTATTTTATATGCTCATTTTTATGACTCTGCATCATTCCCTCTTTCGAAATTAAGAAATACCCATGTACAAATTTAGTCTTCCTTTTCCTCCAATCACTTAATAATTATTGAGGCATTTCTTTGAATCAGTTTTAGCAGCTTTATCTACTTTTTCTTGAATAAACATCCAATGTATTCACAGTGAAGCAGCTGTGGCTTACCCAGTGATTTGTAGAGTGCTAAGATGATTCCTCTGCCTCTTGAAGTGGCTGCACTCTGTATGAATTTCAGTATCTTTCTGCAGTGTTTTCATCTGACTGTCTTTACCATACACATTTTCATGGAATTTCTGACATCGATATACTGTTGCTAACACTTGCTGTCTATCCAAGTATATCTCTGTTTCTGTACCTCTAGCTGATATTGAGACAGGAACTGGTCTGTTGTATTGTAGACCTACAGCTCCTATATCATTCTGACTGGAATCTACATGCAACATAGCTGGCTTATTTGCAATACAGTATTTCACTATTAGATCACCAGTGACTAGTTTATTAAGCATTTCAGAACTCTTCTTGCTTATACCATTCCCAAGTTACATCTTGCTCTAACAGCTTTCTTTGATGCATATATTTCTCACACATATTAAGTCAAGACTTTGAGATGTTGCATTATTCCTAGTAGCATCTGTAATGCCACTTTGTCTTGACATTTGCACAACTGCTCACACTTTTTCCTGGATCAGGAACTGGACCCCCTGATGTCAGACTATGACTTAAGTGTTTCTGACTTCAAACACTATTTACTTAAATGTGTTAAACAGATAGACGGTCCAGCACTGACTTGAGCCATAGGCAACATACAACAAAAGAGAACTGGTATACAGTTTACAGTGAGGGCACAATATACAAACTTCAATAAAAATTTTAGACATTTGAAAGTTACAATTAAATGAAAGTTATAGAGGTTTGAAAGTTACAGAGCTAATTACTTAATGTCAAATATAGTGAGACTAGCATGTGAACAGGCTAATAGAAATGATAATTAATCTAAGGTTTGCAATACAAATAAATCATGAAAGTGGCAAGATAAAAATTGGATTTTAGAGAGGAAGAATGGAATGAGGTATTAAGGAGACACATTGATGTATAACTTGAGGAAGAAGGGTAAAGCCAATAAAGAAATAATCTAGAGTGGAGAAAGTAGGAACAGGGTGCACTTACTTTATAGGTTCATAGGTAGGTACTAGGCTATTGGCCCTAGGGCCTACATAAGCCTAGCCAAAAAGGTACCCTGACTTTCGTCACCCAAGAAAATTATTTTCCTGTGCCCCTGTTGAGCAGAGCCACAGAAGTGATCCCCGGGGTGAATTTCCTATCTCCCATCCAGTCATCAAGATTTTTCTTGAAGAGTGTTAATGAGGAGCTTTATTTGATATAGATAGGTAGTTTGTTCCAGAGTATGGGAAGTCTCTGGGACAGGAATCTATCCCTCCAAGATGTTCTGTTTATTGTGGTGACAAGGTTTAGGTCCCTAGAGCGCGTAGCTCGGAGGGATTGGAATTTCTTTAAGTGGAGCATGACCAACAGCTCTTGGTTTGACATAGTTTTGTATGTTAGGCAGAGATCGCCTCTGAGTAGATGATATGCAATGGAGTAAAGCTGGAGTTTTTTGAGATGGTCTGCATAGGGCATCTGTTTGAGGCCAGTAATCCTCTTTGTGAGGTATTTCTGCAGCCTTAATAGTTGTTGTAGATGTTTTGTGAGGTACATACCAAAAGGAGCATTGTATTCTATAATGGGTCTAATGAGTGACAAGTAGAGGGGAACAATGACCTCTTTTTTCCTGGATGAGAAACCTTTTGTGATGGGGTGTGCCACGTAGAAGAATTCCCTGACTACTGTGGAGATGTGATTATCAAAGGAGAGACTACTGTCCACCTGTGTCCCATGGTCTCTTATCACACTTTTGGTATTAAGTAGACTACTGCCTATGTGGTAGTTCATGGGTACAGAGTTTTTACCAAAAGGGATGACAATGCACTTTTTGGCATTCAGCTTGAGGCTTTGATTTTGAAACCAAGCATCTGTCTCAGTGAGGCCCTTTTGTAGGATGTCCACATTGTTAGGAGTTTCGATTATGGCTTTTAGTTTGCAGCAGACCTCCCAACCGTCCCAAATTATTCGGTTTTTACCGAGTTTTGGGATCCAAATGAAGGGGTGCCACGATTTCTGAGTGGCACCCCTTCATTTCCGATTTCTTTGCTTTTGTTTTTTTTTATTTTTTTTAATTTTCACGCTGTTGGATCTGACATCATCACATGCGCGATGATGTCAGCTCCGTCAGCACTACTAGCCAGTCAGAATTGAGCTCAAGGAGCTCACGTCATCATTTCTGGCTGGCTGCGAGCAGGTGGGAAGTGCTTTGCTGAGAATTTGAAAGAAGAATGCTGGCTTTGCTGCAGTTTCAGACAGAAACTGCTTTGCTTTGTAAATCTTTGTAAATCTGCTGCTGCCAAGAGAAATTTGCTTTGTAAGGATAAGGAAAGAATGCTGGCTTTGCTGTCGTTTCGGTCCTTTATAAGGGACTTAAATCTGCTGCCGCCAAGAGAAATGCTGGCTTTGCAAGGGACTTAAATCCGCTGCCATTTTCACTGCTCGGACTTTGCTTTAGGTAAGGAACAAAGTGTGTGTATGTCTGTGTGTGTGTGTGTGTGTGTGTGTGTGTGTGTGTGTGTGTGTGTGTGTGTGTGTGTGTGTCTGTGTGTGTGTGTGTACATCCTCCTTTCAGATCCAGAAAAGCATTACTTATTTTATTCTTACAGCTCTCACTAAAGAATAGAATAAATGTGTGGCTTTATAAATGTAGGACAGTACAAAGAAGAATATCAGTGTGGTTATGACAGTGTGTTATAGCACAAAAGCATACAGAGCTCTTATCGAGAGTAGCTAATTACACTCTTTGATGGGCATTGCAAAGAAATGTTGTAAAAATATAATTAGACTCTAAAGCATTCACTTGAACTCCATTAGTGGATAAAATATTTTTGTTTAGGCCATCTTAGGACATATTAAAAAGGTGACACTCCTAGTCAGATGAACACCCCCCTGTGATAAACTGTATTTAGTTGTGAAAGCATGTCAGATGAGATTGGCTTAATATGATTAATTTCAGTATTATTTAGTTGAGATGCATTATGCTCACAAATTGCCCTTTGAATGCTCATGTTACAGATTTTGATAATAAGTCTTATGAGGCTTTTATTAATGTATTACTTTGTAGATGAGGCTATCCACTCACCCAGTTGCTTCTGTGAATTTTGTTTTCATTCAACATGTAACAAGCTACTTCAGATGGTCACACTTAATATTAACTCTTTTGTGTGTGTGTGTGTAAATGCCCCCATTTAATACACCTGGTGACTAGAGGTACTCTAGCTCAAACCCTGTACCTTGGGTACAGGGTAAAAAGTGCCTAAAGTCCCTAGCCACCACCACTTCTGAATTACAGCTTCATGTTTTTGATTTGTTCCTCATAAAATCTGTGGTTTTCAGGATTGTGGAAAATCACTGAAGGATTGAATTCACTAAATGATGACAGGCATTTGAATTTCAGACTTCATATTCTTCAGAAACTAAATGGTAACACAAAACCTTTTAGTCCAGCAATTTTCTATGTTTATAAGATTAGTATTTGAAATTTGTCTGGGCAGTTTTGTCATTATTGGTTCATGCATTTTGTTTCATTGCCTAGTGCCTACTGGAAAAATGTTCAAACAATAAGTTTAAAATGCGCTCCTCTGTCTAACAAGTATGCTGTATTATACAAGGAATCTAATTTAATGTCAGGAAGGTGTATCAAAGAGCACATGTATGTTTCTTGTTTTGTGTGCAAGGGGCCAATGATTTGAAAACAGCCCAAAGGTAATCTTTATCCACCACCGGTCAGATGCATTTTCTTTGGATGTGGTGTGTGGGTTTCAATGCTGTTTCAATGGCAGAGAAGTTTTAATGCCAAGTCTATTTCCATTATGAGACAGTATTGCTTTGTTTAGCAGCTTTGTTTAGCAGATGTCTTAGTGTGTGTGCATTGTGATATAAAATGTAAAAATAAAATCCAAATAATCATTGTAGAAGTAAAGCAGTATGTACACATTGTTTATGGAAAATGGGGTGAAACAGACGGGTAATGGGACATTGGAATGGCTGCAGGGGGACTCTGGTGCTATATTTTGGTTGTCTGTTCTTCAGTTTGCTTTTGAAAGTTGGCATCCCACAATTCCATTGGACTGGGTGGGGTCACATAATTATATATGCAAATTTGATGTTAATCAGAGTAGAGATTTGTACCTATTTTTCATGGGCCTTGTCCAGATTTTTGATGTTTCCGGGTTGAGAGGTATGGTTTGCAGTCATCTGCGAACTTCGTTAGCCAAAGATATTCTGTGTTAGCCTGTATTTCTGAGAAGTAGATACCAAACAGGAGAGGACCCAGGACTGAACCCTGTGGTACTCCACTTGTCACTGGTCTGAAGTCAGATTTGGAGTCTGCTACTTTCACAGTGTGGGTTCTGTCAGTGAGCCAGCTAGCAACCCATCTTGTGACATAGGGATTTATACCTAGTTTAGTGTTTATCTATAATTCCAGAGTGGGGGATGGTGTCGAAAGCCTTGGCGAGATCTAGATAGGCTGTGTGAACCACCTTACCCTCATCTATGGCTTTGGTGACCACTTCAAAGAAGTCTATCAGGTTTAAGAGACGTGATCTGCCTTTTACAAACCTGAACTGGGTAGGGTCCAGAGTTTGGAGATTAGCAATGTCATTGTTTATAAGTTCCATGATGATACGTTCCATAACCTTGCAGACCAGGCTTGTCAGGCTAATGGGGCGGTAGTTCCCGGGGTCCAGGGTGGCTCCCCCTATGTAGACTGGGATAATGTCGCTGTGTGCCATTCAGTGGGCACAAAGCCTGAAGTGAGGCTATGATTGAACATGGTACTTAGGTGGGGTGCCAGTTCATTCTGCAGTTCATGTAGAACGCAGCCTGGGATGTTGTCCAGTCTCATGCATGCTGTGTTCTTGGCTTTGGAAAGTGTGGTTTTTACTGGAATATAATGTGTGGACAGGCTATATATCGTGGATTAGTGTACATGTAGTCACAGTGTTAATTTACAAGCTGTACTGCGTCAAACTATATGGGATGGTTTTGACTTAAGTTTAGAGTAAAACAGGGCATTGAATGTATCATTCTAAGTCTCTGAAACAGTGACATTCATTAAGTTTAAAGAAGTGATTATTATTTTTTTCATTTATTTTATATTTGTTGACCAGGCTAGTCCAACTGGATATATGTCCATTTTCAGTAGAGGCCCGGGGAGAAAGGCTCCACAAATCACAGTATTATTTACAGTAAGTGACATTTTACAAATGCAGGTACATAACAGATTTTTGCCATTCCTTGCAATTCTGCTTACAGAATCTTAGTACATATCAGCTATGGTTAGTCATACAAAGAAATCTCTAATAACACTTTTAAACTGTTAAATCACACTATCTTTATTGTTAATAGAAAAGTAGCTAGCTTATACAGGTGTGGTGATTATTACCCAGAGATAAGTGAGGTAGCTAGTCAGGGTTAGCATAGGGTCATAACCACTGTGATTTAAAGTATGGTTTCAGTTTGTTTTTAAATAGGGTTATTGAGGAAAGGGAGTTTAGGTCACTGGGGAGGGAGTTCCAGGTTTTACCCACAGTATTAGAGAACAGAGAATCACCAGCCAAATTGTTAGTTTTACTTACTTGTACAAGTAGTTTATTTGATGAGCATAGGATCTTGAGGTTATTATAGGGGGTGATAAGGTTTGTAAGTATTGGTGTGTTAGTAGGTTAATACAGGATCTTGTGGGCAACTGTTAGTTGTTTAAATAGTTGTAGATCTGGCAACTCTAACCATCCTAGTTGTTGAAGATTGTTACAATGATGGGTTCGGTAGGCAGACTCAGTTGCAAATCTGGCAATATTGTTATAGGAGATAGCCAGCATGTTCAAGTTGCTTTTACATAGTTTAGTATATATAGGGGAGGCATAGAGAAGGGTAGAGATTAAGTGGGTATGGGCAATAGTGGTCCTGGCTAGTGGGGTCAGAAAGGGTTTGATCCTGTAGAGAGAACCCAATTTTTTGTTGACTGTTTTTATAGTACTGTTAATATGGGAATCAAAGGTAAGGTTATTGTCTATTAGTACCCCAAGTAGTTTTGTAATAGGATCAGGATATATGATAGTACCATTGCTTGATGTAACAGTAAAATTAAGAGGGGGTGGGCCCTACGGATGTGAGTGAATAGTAGCAGTTTTGTTTTTTTTGGGTTCAAGATGAGACATTGGTGTAGAAGCCATTTTTCGACTGTATTAAACACATTTTGGGTTAGGGACTGTAGGTCTGATGTAGAAGTGGCTGAGCATATTAACGTAGAATCATCCATGTATTGGATACAGGTAGCTTGAGGTATTACAGAATGTAGGTAATTTATAAAAATAGAAACTAGGAGAGGACCTAATATGGAGCCTTGAGAGACACCAAGGGCAATTGGGAGGTAGGAAGATAAGTTGTTCTCCCATAGTACAGCCTGCTGCCTGTTATTTAAGTAGGATTGGAACCATTGTATAGCCAGTGCTTCTAGTGACAGGTTTTTGAGTATGTTTATGAGTAAGCGGTGGTTAACCATATCGAAGGCTTTCGACAGATCAATAAAGAGGGCTGGGGATAGAGTGTTGTTATTGCGATTTTTATTAATACAGTCAGAAAAGGATAAAAGAGCAGAGGTGGTGCTATGAAATGGCCTGAAACCATGTTGACAGTTAGCTAGTAAGTTGTTTTCTAATAGGTAGTTTAACAGTTGTTTATGAATGCATTTTTCCATAATTTTTGCCAGTGGAGATAATATGGCTATATGTCTATAGTTTGATAATTCATTGGAGTTACCACCTTTATGCAGGGGGATAATATGTGAAATTTTCCAGATTGATGGGATAGTTCCTTCAGTAATAGTTCTATTAATCAGGATGGATATGGGGTAGGCTATGGCTTTTGCAGCTTTTTGCAGGTATTCTGCAGGCAGTAGTTCTGCAGAGAGGGTGGTAGGTTTAAGTTTTTGAATAAGGGTGCAGACAAGGGATGTAGGAACAGGTTGAAAGTGAAATGATAAGGATGGGTTAGAGATGGAGGTGGTGGAAGATGAGGTGTCAGGGGATAGCTGATTGGCTAGAGATTGAATGGTCTCTGTGAAGGAAGTGAAAAAAAAAATTCTTCTGCTTTTACTGTACTTGTGTTTCTTCCTATTTTATTTTGCTTTTGCGTCATCTTAAAAGTTCTCAATTGTATTTATTACTGTTTGGTGTAACTCATTCTAAGCCTTTTAGTTTAAACACTTGGGCTTCAGACCAGTTGTTTTACATTGAGAGGGTTTGTGGTCTGCACTGTAGTGGCAGAACAGGTAGCTTACATCCTTCTAAGTTGGGAACTGCTGATTGAGGGCTCAGTGTCTGTTATTCTAAAAGTATATTAATTCTGGTTTAAGCACTTGGGCTTTCAGGCCAGTTATTTTACATTAAGAGGGTTCGTGGTCTGAACTTTTGTGGGAGGAGAGGCTGGACTCTGCCCTTCTGAGCTGGGAATTTCTGGTTGAAGGCTTATAGTGCATGCATATCTGAATTTCTTCTTACTGAAATTGGTACACCTTGTTTGCTGTAGCATAGACTAGATCCAGGCCTGCTGAATATAGCTTTGTTTGTATAACTTGAGCACTTATCCAGGCATTATTTAAAGTATTCAGTTGTATTTATTACTGCTTGGTAGTAACTTGGTTAAAGTGTAGCTATCATTCTAAGTCTTTTGGATTAAGCACTTGGGCTTCAGACCAGTTGTTCTACATTAGGAAGGTTTGTGGCATGCACTGTGGTGGCAGGACAGGTAGCTTTCATCCTTCTAAGTTGGGAACTGCTGATTGAGAGCTCAGTGTCTGTTATTCTTAAAGTGTATTAGCTCTGGTTTAAGCACTTGGACTTCAGGCCAGTTATTTTACATTAAGAAGGTTCATGATCTGCACTCTTGTGGGAGGAGAGGCTGGACTCTGCCCTTCTGAGCTGGGAATTTCTAGTTAAAGGTTTATAGTGCCTGAATATTTGAACTGTATCTTACTGAAATTGGTACACCTTGTTTGCTGTAGCATAGACTAGATCCAGGCCTGCTGAATCTAGCTTTGTTTGTATGCTTGTTATTTCCCTGGAACGCTAATTCCACCTAAAACGCGGCTTCTCAGCGCTTCTGTGGATCCCTAGTGATATCTGATTGCTTACTGTACTTATTTCCTTGCTTCGCTTGAAAGAAAGTTACTATTTGTCGTTTTTGCATTTAAGTTACCTGTAACACATTGCACTTGTTACCTGGCACTTGCTCACTAAAACAATTATAAGTCAGCACTAAAAATTAAAAGCACTACACCCTCACTCCCCATTGGCCCTTGTTTTCAATTATAAAGGAATTCCCAATATTATTCTAGCATGTCCAAAGGTCAGTTGTCAATCTCCTCTCCGGTCCAGCTGGTGAATATGGGAATCTTGAGGCAATGTTACAACTGCCTCATGTACACAGACAACCCTCTCCTCCTCCCAACAAATTCCAACACATGTGAGAGATGCAACCATATAGCCAAACTGGAGGCTAAGCTCTCTCAACTCAGTACTGGCATAACCAGTCAGGAGGAGAAGGAAACCACACTCACTACAATTCCAGTCTCACATAGACCTACCACGACAGCAAACCAAACACATAAGCACACAAAACATACTTGAGGCTCTAAATAAAGATCTGCCTAAGCAGCAGAGACCTCCAAAGCAGACACCCAAGCAACCGCTACCCCAAAACAAAACACGTGCAACACATATCTCACAAAGCCAGTGTGCGAACAGTCACAGCCCTTAAGGCTAAACAACACACCTGATACACTTGTAATAGGTGACTCTATCGTCAGGCACACTGACGTCCCGCTCACCAGGCTGAACAAGGAGAAGGTCATGGTGAGCAGCCTGTCTGGCGCTAGGATCCGCCACATAACACAAGCACTCAGGTCACTCCAAGGCAAGTACAAATATGACTCAGTCATTGTCCATGCTGGTGTGAATGACCTGAGACGTACCTCCCTGGACTACATAAAAAGAGACATACAGGAGCTCTCTGAGCATGTAGCCCAGGCTGGTATGACCCTGACCTTGAGTAGCATCTTACCCTCACCAAGAATGATGCCACAATATGAAGACAAGATGATCAATTTCAACAACTGGCTTAAGTATTGGTGTCATTCAAAGGGGATCCAATGCCTGTCAGCTTGGGATGATATGCACGACAAGCCACGATGCTTTGCTAGGGACGGCTTGCACCTGTCACCCCTGGGCTTTCGGATATTGGCAAAGGCTCTTGCTACCCCCATAGTGCCTTTTTTAGGCAAGGCTCAAAAGACAAACCCACCTCCATAGGTATCACAAGGGATAAGAAACTAAGAGTAATGCTACTCAACGCCAGAAGTCTAAACCTCAAGATGCATGCACTCGAAACTCTCGAAGAAAGAATAAACTGCAAGGAACCACCATGAAATAAAACTCACAATTTAATGAAGAAAACGAGCGCTTTCACGCACACTCAGGTGCGCTTCATCAGGTTACATTCAAACAATAAAAACCATCCCTTAAATACAAAAACCATCATCACTCATTTGATTAAATGAATCAATTATTGCCAATAATTAAAATTGCTGTAACTTTTCTTAAAAGGGCAATGTCATCCTATAAACAAATAAACATTTAAGCTATGTATATACACATTTGATAAGTGCATATTATAAATAGAAAAATCATTAACCTATCATAATTAACTAACGAATCAATATGCCGCTTTCATCAAGCTCTTAAAGACAGTTACATTGTTAAGGACATCCATAGCAGATTAGTGTTTGCCCATATCAAACGTCAATACTAAAAGTATACAAACATATCCTGCCTAAAAGGCTTAGTCAAATATCTAGAAACTCTCCTTAGCATGGAGAACATCGATATCTGTGCAGTAAAAGAAACCTGGTTCAGGACTCCCGACAGCACCCCAGCACTACCAGGTTATACCTCATACCATGCTTTTCAGCCCCAAAACTTGGACCGAACCACAAAAGGAGGGGGAGTATCGATATTCATCAAAGATACCCACACCTCCAGGTTGGTGGCAAAGCACGAAGCATCAGAGACTATCCATGTGCAACTAACAGTGGTTAAAACTGCCTTCCAGTTTATAGCCTGCTACAGACCACCCTCCCAAACCCAGGAACCCCACTCGGCCTTCCTGAGAACACTGGAAAATATGAAGGTCTCTCCGAACACCATTATATTGGGCGACTTCAACTACCCAAATATAGATTGGGAGCATTACTCTAGCTCCAACACCCTTGCCCAAAGGTTCCTAGAATTCATAAACTCAAATGCTATGGAACAACTTGTTACCACTCCCACAAGAGGGGAAAACATACTGGACCTGATCATCACCAACATGGGGACTCTATGCTCCAGACCAGAAGTGTATCCCTCACTGGTAAGATCAGACCATAAACTGATCTCACTGGATATTCACATCCCGACCCCACCCCCTGCCCAGAAAACCACAGTGAAAAACTTCTATAAAGCAAATTTCACAGTCCTCAAAACCGAGGTGGAATCCTTGAAAGCCCCCGGGCCTGTAGAAAATACGGCCCAGACCGCAGAATCCTTTATAAATGCATTCTATGAACACCTTCAGGAATGCATGGATCATGCAATCCCAAATAAAACCAAGACCCAATCCTCCAAAGGCAGACAACCTGTCTGGTGGACCCCAGCCATAAACAAACTATACAATAGAAGGAGGAAGCTACTACATGATAGAGCAAAATCCCAAAAAGGGAAGGCATCTCTGATCAGTATTAGCAAAAAACTAAGGGAACTCATAAAATCGTCAAAGGCCAGCTTCGAGAGAAAAATTGCACAGGACACTAAGGATAGTCACAAGGCTTTCTTTAGTTATGTTAGGAACCTGGGTGGGAATTCCCAGATATGCTGTGAATTAGTCCAAAATGACAAAAAATACACTGATCCCACAGACATTGCCAACATCCTAGCTGACAGGTTCAGCGCAAACTTCTCCCCCCCCGTCCCCACCAAAAGGGCAAATATCTATCCCAGCAGAGTGCTGCCCCCCTGACATCTCAGATGCTCAGGTGGGAGCCGCCCTCTCCAAAGCAAAAAACACAGCATCAATGGGACCAGACGGTGTCCCAGGCTGCGTCCTACATGAACTCCAAGAAGAGCTAAACCCAAACATAAAACTACTGTTCAATCTCAGCCTTACTACAGGATATGTACCCAAAGAGTGGCGTGCAGCAACAGTGGTCCCTCTCCACAAAGGTGGTGCCTCAACGGACCCTGGAAACTATCGCCCCATAAGCCTGACTAGCTTGGTCTGCAAAGCTATGGAAAGGATCATCATGGACCTCCTAAATAAAGATATTGGGGACCTACAGACACTGGATCCTACCCAGTTCGGCTTTGTTAAGGGCAGATCCTGCCTCTTAAACCTGGTTGACTTCTTTGAAACAGTCACCAAGGCCATTGACAAAGGGAAGGTGGTCCACACAGCCTATCTGGACCTCGCAAAAGCCTTCGATACAATACCCCACTCGGGCATTATAGATAAGCTCACCAGCTTAAATATAAACCCCTATGTCACTAGATGGGTTGCAAACTGGTTCAAGGACAGAACCCACATGCTTAGAATTGCTGGAGCCATGTCAGACTCCAAACCAGTTACAAGTGGCATCCCACAAGGCTCAGTCCTGGGACCTCTCTTGTTTGGTATATATTTCTCGGAGGTACAGGCCAACACCAAAGGACTGTGGCTGACCAAGTTCGCAGATGACTGCAAACTGGGCACCATAATCGACTCTCCAGCCGACACAAGCATCCTCCAAAAGGGCCTCATAGAAACAGACAACTGGTGCCAGAGCCATGGCCTCAAGCTAAATGCCAAAAAGTGTATAGTCATCCCCTTTGGCAAAAACAAAGTGCCCACAAATTACCACATAGGTGATAATCCATTAAGTACAGAAGAAGTAATTAGGGACCTGGGGACCCAAGTTGATAGCAATCTCTCATTTGACAACCATGTGGCCAAAGTGGTTAGAAAAACATTTTATATAGCCCACCTAATCATGAAGAGATTCACATCTAGATTAGGGGAGGTCATCGTGCCTCTTTACTCATCCCTCATCAGGCCCATAATCGAGTACAATGCCCCTTTTGGGATGTACCTTACCAAACACCTGCAGCAACTGGAAAGACCCCAAAAGTACCTCCCCAAGAGGATCAATGGGCTCAAACAGATGCCATATGCTCCCGGTTAAAGAAACTCCAGCTCTACTCAGTGGCATACCGCCTGCTCAGAGGTGACCTGTGCCTGACGTATAAGGCCATGTCCAACCCAGAATTAAGGGACATGCTGCACCTCAAAAAATCCAAATCCCATCGAGCTACATGCTCCAGAGACTTGAACCTCAGCACTGAAATAAATAGGACATGCTGGAGGGACAGATTCATAACCCAGAGGCTCCCTTCACTATGGAATAAAATCCCAGTCCAGGTTAGGCAGAGTCCCTCGTTAATTCTCTTCAAGAGGAGTCTTGATGAGTGGATGGGAGATCATAGGTTTACCCCGGGTATCACTTCTGTGTCACTGTTAGACAGAGGCACAGTATACTAACCTCGAAAAAGGGCATAGCAAAATTAATTTAAAATGGGTAGCGAAAGCCAAACATACTCTGGCTAGGCTTATAAATGCCCTAGGGCAGATAGCCTAGTATGAACCTATGAACCTATAAGTGTTAAAGGTATTGGCTATTTGCTTGGGCCTATTGTGATCAGAGCCTAAAGGGGTGGGTGTGACTGAACAGCCTGGGTGTAGGAGTGTATTGATGCCTGACCAGAATTTTTGTGGTTTGTTTTGGTTGGTTTGTTGAAACTGAAAGTAAAAGTTTCTTTTGTCCAACAGTATGGCTTTTTTTGTTTCATTTCATAGCTGTTTAAACGTTAATTGATCTGCAGGGCTTTTAGCAGTACGCCAGTTGGCCCAGAGTTTGTTTCTAAGGAGGATTTTTTTGTTTGGTAGCTTTAGAGAGTCATGGGGCTGAATGTTTTGAATATCAACTAATTTCTAAGTTCCTATTGTAAAATGTAAACTCTTTTATATTTTATCTTTGTCACCTTGACATTATGCTGCTTTATACTGGTCTTTTCATGTGCTGTTCTCATGCTTAACCCATACTAATAGATCGCCGTATGCTTACAACACCTTCCAGCCCTTTATTCACTTAGACAACAGCATGTTGGGACAGTTATGGCACAGATGAAACACCAAGGAACTTGCACCTTTCTAATACTGTATTAAATATATATAATTTGGAGCTTTGCTCTTCTAGTCTTATCTGCCAGGAACCATGGTTTGCACCTAGTCCAGCCTTACGTCTCCCTAAACAGCAGGTCATCTTGAGGAAGCTGGAGGAAGAGGACTGCCTGTGCTAATTTTGCTTTAAAATAAGAGTCTTTAATTTTTTTATGCTCCTTAGATCCACCTCTAACACTGTTTCTAAGCCTGTCCATGCTTAGTGGACCAATGCATTAAGAAGCAACTGACAGGTAAGTGCAACAGGTTAAGCAACAAGGCTCTGATACTAGTTGATGTGCCCACTAGAAGCAGCACAAGAAATGGAGATGCACATGCATGGCCTGCTGTAGGCATCAGTCCATGCTCCCTTACACTATGCTCTGAAGCCTGTGATGACAGACCCCACTAGTCCTCAAAAAGCTGCCTCACATTAATACCCCTTCTACTTGAGCCAAGTAAGTCCCACTGTAGCTAGGGGAGAGATCTGGAAAGGAAGGTTCTTGGTCCCAATACAATGAGTAAGAATGAACTGGGACTCAAAGGACTAGTACATGGGTACAAGGAAGTCTTCAGCAAGTTCTGACTAACAGTTCATGGGACAGATGTTGCTGAAATCCAGAAATACACAACCAAAGCCAAACTTTCACTGTTTGCCTGAAGTGGACCCACCTAGTCATTAAGGGAGGGTGGTATCCGAAGCCTGTAGGGCCGTCTTAGCATTCAGACAGATGGCTCACAGCAAAGACCCACCTCCCTCTCTATGAATAGTACAAAAAAGGTGCTTTTGTTACTGGCATTTCTAAAATGCCAGTACAAAAAGACTGAGGAATGGCACTTAGATTTTGCCCAGGAAACATGCCCCCTTCACCCCACCCTTGCTTCTCTACTAGCCTCTAAGACTGGCTTACTTTAAATATATTGTGATTCATGTATGCTCTCCATATCTTTCACCCTTGCAGATTGAGTTGGCAGTGGCGTGATATTGCATGATGGACCTTGCTACCAATTTCTGTACTAAACACCCTCAATGGCCATCATACAGTAACACATTACTTAGGTCTCTAATTTCTCTCCTCCACATCTTTGGATGGCTGTCTTAAAACAGTGTCAGTTATAGCAGTCCTTGACAATCTGCTTTACCTCCAGGAATAGAGGTAGTGTCAGTATGGGTCTTGATTTTCATTTCAACATTTTCAAGGTTTGAAATTTATAGACATCAGAAATGTGACCTTTTCCAAGATGAATATCAGGAGTGAGGTTTCAACTTTGCCAGCCATAGAAAAGAACAAAGTGCCACAAGAGCTAAGCATGCTCTCCTAACCAACTTCATGATGGGGTCTGTATCACTTTAGCGAAGTGACAGTTCAGCAAACATGTCATCAGAAATGCCATTCATCGAAATCTGCTCGTATGGAGGGCTGCACCATCCCACACCCCCCGCTAATTACATATACCAACTCTAAGATCGCACTACAGTAAGGAAAAGGCAAATTTCCTGATCTTCACTGTACCACAATCTCATTGTAAGTGAACTGAAAATGCCATTCGCTGAACTGAATTTTCATTAAAATGATATAGACCTACCAAGGTGTATGATGGCAGGAGGTTAATGCATCCCTCCAGCTGTATGGAAGAAATGGAAACAGTCAACCGGAGGACCTAGAAAGAAAACATTCCATCATTTATTCATGACAGAAGGCTCTTAATATTAAATTATATTATATGAACGACACTATAAAATACTAAAAAGATAATTTTTCAATCCTCTCTTAAGTCTATGCATTTTCAAGTCGCCTCCCCTCAAATAAATCCATAGGTTTATAGGTACTTACCAGGCTATCAATCTGTAAGAATCTTAAGAAGCATAGCCTTATATTCCCATGGTAGTTTTTAGCCCTTTTATTTTTGTGTAATAGGTCTGACAAGTCAGATTCTGTCGAGGCTCTATAAACAAGGCAGAAGTTGCTTCTCAGTAGCTTGCATGATACTGAGAAGTAGGACAAGTATATCAGATGGTCAGCACAATTTTTGTGATTTAGACCCTTGAGATATATATATATATATATATATATATATATATATATATATATATTTTTTTTTTTGCAATTACAAATAATTTTATTAGAAACCCAGGAAAAAGTACAAACTGTGCAGTCCTCATGCATTGTGCACTATGCTTATTTGCTGGTGATTGGGCCTAAAAAAAACTCTGTGATTCTTATGAAGAATACTTCATTATTCAATATACACCAGCACCAGTCAATACCAGCAGTTACAAATCATATAATGACAGTGCAATAAACCATATATAATCACACAACTTTGCAGTTTCTTTCTTCTAAACCTAAGTTTTCTATACTTAACATACAGACAATCCTTACACTAAATATAACTATTTACAAAATCTGCTAAACTCTCACCTTAAACCATGGTGGTGTGTATCTCTGACTCTGACCTATAGTTCGACTTAACAGCCACACTTGTGTTTTTTTTTTTTTAATAACTAACCTATTCACCTTCGCTCCATCCTTCCGCAGCTGCAGCTTTTAGATTTCCTTCATTACCTCTATATTCTTCAATGCCTGCCAACTTGGTTGAGTGACCTGATCTTCAATTTCATCTTATCACCTTTTTGCCTACCACCATCAAGAACATGATTAAAGCTTCTTCATGCTTATGTAGACTTGTTTCAGGAACCCACCCTGCAAAAAATATACTTTGCCAAACTTACACATCCTTGTGTTAGTAATTGACTAGGTTTTTTTAATAGGTCTCGATAATGTTTCAGTCCCCTATATTCCCAGAAAATATACTTCAAGGAGCCAACCTCATCTCCTTCGTATTTCCATAATCCTTTAGACACAACTGGATATATCCTATGTAACCTACTGAGTGTGTAAATGTATCTGTGTAAGCACTTCCACTCAAGAAACATGAGATTTTTTTTACTTTGTCGCATACTTTCATGCTTGAAGGGAGTGAGAGCCAAGCAGGTGACTTTGTTACCTATTTAAATAATACTACCTCTTTTTTAGAATTCACTTTCGAATTCAGCACCACGAGAATCCCATACTTAGATATCATGTTGTCCAAAGATTCAGACATGAAGTGTTTTATAGCACAAATCCACAGGAAACCCACTTACTCAAATTCCATGCTTCACTTTACCAGCTGCCATTTGTTTCTGCAGAAACGAGCAGTGGTAAAGGGTCAACTGGTCAGAGCAGCCAGGATGACAAGTAGGGACAACGACTTTAATGAGGAGTGTTTACTATTAAAAAGGATGTTTTTGAGTCGAGCATACCCCTCCAAGTTGGTTGACGAACTTATAGAAGAGGTATCTTCAAAGAGGTCCATTAGGTTTTATAAACCGTTATTACCGGTGTTAAGGACAGTGCAACAGACCAACTTGGACCAGGGTGTTGAAGAGCAAAATACAATCTTACCTTTAGTACCACAAGTATTTGACTTACCTAGATTTATCACCACTTTTTCCATTGATAGTGCACTGTTATGGTCTATTATTAAGAAAAACTGGCATTTATTTAAAGCGGACCGAGAGATTTTACTAAAATGGGTCCTCACCCCAAAGTAACATATAGGAAAGGTAGAAATTTGAAATCATTATTTGAGCAGAAACCTTTGTTAACCAGGTCCCCCGGTATGTTTAAATGCCAAGCTTGCAACTGGTGCAAATATATTCAAGAAGCAAATAAATTTGTGGTCAACGAATATGTTTACAAACTAAAATGTAGGGTAAATTGTAATTCCAGTATGTTAGTATATTTAGCACAGTGCCAACAATGCACAGGTTTCTATATAGGGAAAACCGAGCGCAAGCTCAAAGATAGAATCTATGAGCATATATACGCTATTAGGAAATGTAAAGAATCGAATGCTTTAGCAAAACACATTATTGATAACCCTTCACACCAGTTCAAATTTATTGCCATCGAACAGATTGTTAATGACAGTAGAGGTGGACCAGTACAGCTTAAACTCTTAGAAAAGGAGTTAAAATGGCAGATTAGGCTAGAAGCCTATCACTTTCCTGGTTTAAATGAAGCTTGCACTATTTCTAGTGTCTTGAAACTGGTTAATTTGAAAAGATAAATTTTGGTTGGTTAACATATGTACATATATACTATTAGGTTTGAATGGGTACAAGTAGAAACATTATAACATTTTAAATGTTTTCAATCTTTGCATTTTTATTAATATGGTTCCCTAAAGTATTATATTATTCAACTTTCAACAATTGGATTATTGTCAACTGGCAGTATGTTTAAATACACTGAATTATAGATGTAATAGTTGATTTGTTTTTATTATAGGTTTAACACAGTTTTTAAGTAAGGATGCTTACATCTTGATTTTAGTGTTTGTTCCTTTTACCACCATGATTGGCTTAACTTGCTTGATTGATTTATTAATTAATTGTAATTAAGGACTGGAATTTTATTATTTAAGTACACTGATAGTTTTGTTAACAGTTCTGAAGAAGTTTGTCTTCGAGACAAACGAAAAGTGCTTCAACAAATAAACTTGGTTCCTCTTTCCAGCAGCGTGGTTTTTTGGTGGATTTAACTTTTAAGGCACTTTGCCCTGAACTTTTGGTACTTTACGCAGTTCGTTCTCACTACTGGTTTGTCCTGTTATTTTTACTGGTTTGGTTCTCTTTCTAAGGTATACTTTCATGCTAAACATAATTCCTGCCATGAAGTTTTCGGGTAGTTCTTCTCAATAAATCTATCCTGCTACCATGATATGGTCCTTATCCTTTGGGGGTGTTATCCATCCCTTGAATGTTCATGATGCCAACTCCCTACTTATTGCTAACTCTGTCCTCATCTCACATACCAGATTTACACAATCCATTATTCTTTCCAATTCTGTAACTTCTTTCCTTAATTTCTTTGCCTCCTTAGCCAACCCTATATATAAAAATGGAGTCTCTCCAGTAATCTAGATCTTTCCTTCACTTACTACCATTTCATTATTTCCTTTTGCTGTATTACTTGATCCAAGAATCTCACTTGCCCCTTAAGGACTCTCCACCTTGGAACCATTTCTCTACTCCTCTTGTTCCTTCTGTTCCCAGAGCTTATACCTATCAGTGCCATATACTATTCAATTGTTATTTTTTAAAGGTCTTGTTAATTTCTAGAGGGCAGATACCACATAACTATCCAGATCCCTTTCTTCATTACCAGCTGACAGCAATGCCCAAATCCCCTGTTTCTCCTGTCCCTGGAGTACCATCTCTCTTGTTTCATAACCATCTGCTTCTACCCTGATGTGTGCTTATAGTTAGTAAATCAGCCAAATTGGGGTTATCCAAAACTATGTTTTCAAATCAGGTGCTCCCAGACCTCCCATCTAAATAGAAAATGCCATCATCTCCCAACTCAGTTGAGGTTTCTTCCCCTCCCACACGAAAAACCTCAATGTTTTCTGTAATCTTTCTAAGAGCTTTTCCTCTGGGCATATCAGATAAGCCTGGTCTGTGTATAGGATCAGTGATACTAAAAACATTTTAATTGCATTCATTTTATTGAGCATATCCATAATCATTAACTCCAATTTGTAAGGTATTATGC
This sequence comes from Protopterus annectens, assembly GCF_019279795.1. NCBI lineage: Eukaryota > Metazoa > Chordata > Ceratodontiformes > Protopteridae > Protopterus > Protopterus annectens. The sequence continues at coordinate 1,086,056,680 of NC_056732.1, read as the reverse complement.
AATTCTACTTATATTGTTCCACATATCCATAGCAGCCTGTCTAACCTCCTTTGCGATCCAAAACCCCAAGCATTTCTTTCTTTGGTGACCCATTGGAACAGGTATTCCCGCACCAGCTCATAGGCTGGATCATAATTTATTGCAGTTGCCTTTTTTTTTGTTGTGTTCACTTTATATCCTGACAAATCACCATATTCCCCCAAAATTTCAAATAACCTTGGAATCTCTCTCTGGTCTGATTAAGTATATTACAACATTATCCTGAAATAGGAAACTTTTTTCATATTCTCCATACCAGTTATCACCTGCTAAAGGTGAATGTCTAATCTGTATTACCTTTTGCTCTAAATATATGGCAAACAGCAGCAGAGAGAAAGAGTAGCCCAGTCTTATTCCCCTTGTCAGCCAAATTCTCTGCTAGAGCACACCTGGCATTTTTGCCCTGGCCTGCACTACTAAATATACACCTCTTATTAATCTGATACATTCTTCTAAAAGAGCAAAGGCCTCCATGATCATAAACAAGAAAAAGAAGTTATGTATTCACCATAACATTCCATCTGTGTTGTCCATTTTCATTCTTCTTCAGCTGATGGCTTCAGAGCCAATCCCTCAGATCCAACTCGGCCATTGCTAAACTCATGCCAACCAAGAACTCTTGAGCTTCTCTCTTTCCCACAATGCACCAACCCCAATTACCTCAGAACTTGTTTGCTGACTTTAGTAGAAAGGCATATTCATATTCAGAAATGGAGAAAGCTATATTTAGAAATTAATATAAAGGATGGAAATGTCCTGTAACCACTCATTCTTCCAGAAGTTTTCAATGACAGGGATTGGTGGGAGGGAAATTGAGAAAGAATGAAAATGGACAACACAGATGGAATGTTATAGTGAAAACATAACTTTTTATCTGATATTGTCAATTTTCATTCCATCCTCAACTAATGGGACAGAGTCCCCAACGACCTAAAATCTAGGGTGGACTCAAGGAAGGATATTCCTGAGAAACGAATCACAGGCCTAAACTCACTAAAAGAATCACAGGCCTAAAGCAGATACCCTACACTGACCACCTTAAAAAACTCCAGCTATACTCTGTCACATATCGTCTACTCTGAGGCGATCTCTGCTTAACATACAAGGCCATGTCAAACCCAGAGCTGTTGGACATGCTACACTTAAAGAAACCCCAATCCCTCAGAGCCACACGCTCCAGGAATCTAAATCTTGTCATCACAATAAACAAAACATGCTGGAGGGATAGGTTCCTGACCCAGAGATTCCCCACACTCTGGAATAGACTGCCCATACATGTCAAGCAGAGTGCTTCTTTGGTCTTCTTCAAAAGGAACCTTGATGATTGGATGGGAGAAATGAAATTCACCCCAGGGATCACGTCAGTCGCCCTGCTAGACAGGGATCCAGGGAAGTAAATAGTGTGGGAAGAAATAGCCAGAGAATTGTTATGGCTAGGCTTGTATAGGCCCTAGGGCCGATAGCCTAGTACCAACCTATGAACCAAATTATGCTCTTCCTCTGGAGACCAGATCCAATTAGTAATGAATAACAAAGGTATGGGGAGTAGCCCAGGTTGCTGCTGTGCATGTATCATCCATGGACATTCTGGACTGAAACACTGAGGAAGTAGCCATGGATCTAGTTGTATGGGCTCATAACAGTTTTGATAGAGTAATGTCCAATTTGTTATAAACAAATGAAATCCAGTCGGTTAGCCACCAAGACAAAGTGACTTTGGCAACTGTTTTTCCCAATTTTACTTCTGCGAACGAAACAAACAATTGGTCATATTTTCTGATTTATTTTGCTATATGTAGGCAGAAATGTAATTGTCTGTAGACATCCAATAAATGTAATATGTATTCTCCCTTGTTAGCAAATTTAGGAAAGAATACTGGCAAATTAATGGATTGATTGATATCAGATTCTAACACCACCTAAGGAAGAAAGGAAGCATTAGTCCATAGTGTAATGCTATCCTTGTGAAAAATCAAGTGCAATGGTTTACAGAACAAGGCTTGAATCTCAGAAATTTGTCTGACAAAGGTAATAGCTTCTAGAAAGATTGTCTTCAGGTAAGTTATTTAAGGTCACATGCAGCTGCTGATTCGAAGGGGGATTTAGCAAGAGCCTGCAGTACCAGAGTCAGGTCCCATGGAGGAATAGGATCTCTAAAAGGGGGTCTAAGAAGAAGAGTGCCTTTCAAGAAGGCTTTGCTTAATTTATGAGAGGCAACAGGGGAACCATCAAAACCAATGTGAAAATTTGATATGGCTGTTAACTGAACTTTAATGGTTGATGAACTATCTCCTTCTTTAAAAAGATTCAAGAAAGCTATATATGGGGGCTGAAAAGGGTTCAGTTTTATTGAGATGAGGCCAGTGAACATACCTCTACCATTTGCTGGAATAGAGTTTTCTGGCAGAAGGCTTATGGGAAGATAAAAGTATTTGATGAAGAGGTGAAGAGAGCATAGGCTGTCTGGCTATTAATGGAACTGAAGAAGCCAGACACGTTTGGATGAATCATGGATGTCAGGTGAGACAGAAGGTCTGAAGTTGATTCCAGAATCCAAAGTTGGTAAATTAAGTGAGGCCAAAGGAAGGAGAACCAAATTTGTCAAGGCCAGTAAGATGCAAATGAGGATGACTTTGCTCTTCAACATGGACGCTTTCTAAAAGATATTTGGAATTAGCAGTATGGGTGGAAAAGCATAGAGTAGACCAGGGGCAAACATGAAGCACAGCATCCCTCAGCGATTCCCCCTGTGGAGAGATTAAGGCAAAGTAGCTGCTTCATTTGTTGTTTAGAGGGGAGGCAAAATGATTGTAGCAAGGCTGGCACCACTGATGGAAAATTATTTCTGTAACATTCTTGTTGAGGGACCATTTGTGAGGTAGAAAAATGCACCTGCTCAGTTTGTCTGTTACCACACTGGATTTCCCCCGAATATGAGTTGCTATGAGAAAGTGGTTGAATGAGATCACCCACTGCCACACTCTGAGAGATTTTCAGCACAAGGGGTAAGATCTGGTCCCTCCTTGTTTGTTAATGTACCAAACTACTGACAGGTTGTCTGTTTGAATTGCAATAGTCCCCAAAAAGAGAGCATTCTGGAAGGCCTACAACACTAAAAGCACTGCTCTCATCTCTAGGACATTGATGAGCAAGTTGGCCTCTGCAGGGGACAAACTGCCTTGGACAGTTCTCCCCAAAATAGACTCCCCTCCCCAGCTGGGAGGCATCTGTGGTCACTATGGCCTCAGGCTAAGAGTGAAAAAAATGGACAGCCTTGTAGAGCCTGGTCTAATCAAATTCACCACCAGATATCTCTCTTGTATCACTGAGTGATTCATATCTGCTAAGACATGGGCCAGTAAAATATTGACCATTATGTGGCTAGTATCAACTGAAGAATTCTCATACAAAATCTGGTTACAGGTACTAATGTTCTTGCTGCTGCCACTGAACCCAGACACTGAAGGACAAGGTGAGTTGAAATCTTGGTACTGCAGCTTATCTTTCTGTGATCTTATGGTCTGAACTCTTGAGGGCAGTAGTGAAGCTATGGTAAATGTCGTGTTCAGTATCACTCTAATGAATTCTAGCCTCTGAGTTGCTTTTAGTTGAGACTTTTCATAGTTTATGGTTGTCCCCAGAAGAGAGCAAGTCTGGAGAACCTGATCTCTTTCCTTTATCCATTGATGCCTGGTCAGAGCGGAAATGAGACAGTCATCTAGATATGGAAACATACGGAATCCTTGCAGTCTCAAGTGAACTACTACTACTGCCATGCACTTGGTAAACACCCTGGGGGCTGTGGTGAGTCCAAAGGGCAAATCTCTGAATTGGTAATGACTAGCTCCCAGCCAGAAGTGTAAATACCTTCTACAGCATCTGTTCATCTTTATATGATAGTACATATCTTGAAGGTCTATTGAGCACATCCAGTTATCCTTGCCCAGAAAAAGGAGAATGGATTAACAGCAACCATCTAAAACTTGGTTTGTTGAATCGACTTGTTTAAATTGGTGAGATCCAAAACTGGTCTCCCGTTCCCTGTTTTCATTGGCACTAAACAGAACATTGAGTAAGTTCCAGATTTTATTTGATCTGGTGGGACCTCTTAGATGACTATTTTTTCTAGCAACTTTTAAATTAGGATTGCTTCTTGTTCCCCATGACTGGGTTTAACATTAGGGACTTTTCTCAAGTTTGGAGGAGGAAGGGAAAAGGGTATTATATAACCTCTGGAAATCTCTGCACTGAAGTATCTTTTGTTAGGTCTAGCCAAGCTCTCTGGTGCAAGGACAAATGACCCCCAACTGCCTCCAGAGGTGGGCAACTGGGCCTCTTTTCAGAATCACTGGTAGGGTCTGTCAAAGAAAGATTCTATGGACCACTGGTTTTGCGGGCCACCTCTGCCACAGGGGCATCATCGTCCATTAGAGTTCCCTCCTCTGCCTCTTTGGGAACTTTCTCCAAGTGTGTCCTGCTCATCAAAAACCACATATTTTGACCACCTCATTGATTCCTACAAAAGGATCTTTGAGGGTCTGGAAAAAGTTTGCCTATGGCAGACAGGGGCTTTCCATCCTTTTCACACCTGGATAGTGTGTCCATTACTTTGGGGCCAAACAAAGATGTGCTGTCAAAGGGAGCACTGATGAAGAAGGATGTGAAGGACTCCACAAAATCACATAAGCACATCCAGGCATGTCTCTTAATGGAAATGGCTGAACCTGCTACCCTTAAGGTTCATTCTGCTGTGTGCAAAATCAGCCTCATGGAAGAATTTGAAATGAATTGCAGGGTAGCCAACTGAGAACTCAAAGTTGACTGAACTTCTTCAGAGACAGCTCCTGAGAGGGTATTTGAAAGCTCCTTAATGAAATTTATCTGACGTCTTGTGAAATGTGCAAAATAATTCAGTGACCTTAAAGTGAAGGTCGCTGAAGAATGCATACACTTCTCAAATTTGTCCATCACCTGAGACTCTGTGTTGGGGGGATGGACAGTGGAAATCTCCTTGGAAAGCTCCATTTATCGGACACTGCTATGACCATGGCATCAATGGCCACTCCTTATCCCAAAACTGCTTGTCTACAGGTGATGCCATAATCTTATCTGGTCTCTTGAGGTACAGGCTCAGTGGTGTCGGGTTCCTTCCACTCCTGCCAAGAGATCAACTAATGAGCTCATTGGAGAGCGGAGTCACCCAGGAGGTAGATAGTCCATTACAAAAAGCCTCCAGGAATAAGAACTCCTTAGAGTTGCTGGCATCAAGCCACCTCTCTGCTTAAGGATTTCTAGAATGTCTCCAAATGAGACATCTTCAGGAGGTGACCATGGGGACCATTCGCCTTCATTGAGCTCTGTATCTTCTGTGACAGACTCCTCTGGTGAGTTTGGGTGCTTCCTCTTGCATGTCTTCTTCTTAAAGACTTCTTCAGTGGGATGCTCTTGTGGGGTATCAGAAGAAGAAGAAATCAAAATTCCTTGTGTGGAAGCCTGGGGTCTTGGTACAGACTGTCTCTGTGGAAAGACTTGGTAAGGCTCTGAGTGCAAAGACATCAAGGATGCAGATTTGGGATCTGAGGGGGATGGATATTTCTGTTCTGCTGAGCCAGAGAATACTCTCTTCACAGCCTCAAAGGCAGATTGTCATGGAAATTGAGAAGACCTTAGATCTGAAAAGGCTAGCTTCTGGACTGCAACCTTCCCCCCGCTCCGAGGTCAAACACGGTGAGGTGGAACCCAGAGCTGAGCTATCTGGTGTTGAGGTTCTGAGGTGCAGAAATGGCATTGACTGCAACACCTTGGATCCAACAGGGAGACTTTGGCTCCAAGAGCTGGCCAGATCCCACAGAATTGGAGCACTCACAGAAATGCTTCAGATCCTAGGATAAAGCAATCCAGATGGCTAGGATCAAAAGACTCTGAGACAGTTAAAGGAATCAGAGGAGGAAGCTAACGTGGAGGTGTAACAGAAAAATGGACCTCCTGACCCAGAGGAGTAGGAGCCAAAGGAAAATCCATCTGCCCCTGCACTAAGAGAATCTTTCTCACCACTCTTTCCACATATTCCTCTGTGAGACTTCTAGAAGAACAAATGGAGAACACTGAAGGGGGCCTGGGTCTGTCCATAAATGGGGAAGGTACCCTGGAGGGTTTTAGATCCATCGAAGGTGAAAACAGACTCCTTGGTAAACTAACTTGTGTTGACAGACCAGCAACAGTTAGATCAGACTTGGATTGAGTCGGATCCGGGAAGGTCAGATAAGTTCATTTTGGCTTCTTTGGATCTGAAAGAGTCAGAACACACATTTTCAGCTTTTTCAGATCTGAAGATGAAATTGGATCTTTGTAAGCTCTTTTCTTTGAAGACTCTGAAGCAGAAGAAGATGAAGGCTTCAGAGACAATGACTTAGAATGTTTTGTTTTGGTTTTTAGTGATTTATATTTGGATATAGCCTCTCCAAAAGATGATGGCAAAAGGCCCTTTAAAATCAATTTGTTTTTGTGCTTCACCAAAGCCCTGGAGTTGAAACCATGACAAATGGAACAATCTTCTTGCAAGTGAGGCAATCCTAAGCAGTAGACACATAGTGTCTTGGTTGCCATGAGTTTTAGCAACAGCCCAATCAGATCCAAGAGATCAGATCTAAACCCATCAGTTAAAGATAGAATGAAAATTTAAAAAATCAGATCACCCATTTCACCCTATAAAAGGCATTCTCCACATCCAACCAAAAGTAACAGACAGTTCACCTCTCAGCACTCTGCTGAATCCTGATTGTCCTAGTTATATTGACAAACACTTGTCTTCCATCAATAAACCACAGTGTCTTGCATACAGAGAGACATAAAGTCATAAAATATCAAGATTTGCAGGCAGAAAGAAGGGCAATGTGGAAGAAGGATACCCATACAGTTTCAATAGTAGTAGGAGCAACGGGTCTTATAAAAAAAGCATCTATAGTCATGCTTGGATGTTACCAATACATGTAACTCTGAACGAATTGCAGAAGGAGTCATTACTGGGCACATGGCGGGTGCTGCAAAGAGCACATCTGGCTGACATCAAAGACTGAAATAATACTAATTTCATGAACTTTAATCATACTTTGACTTAGGAATGGGGTCCATTCCCATCATGGTATTAGAAACCCAAAAGATTTGGAGAAATTAAAAAAACAGGATAATCCATATGAATTATTCTTTTTAATATTCTAAATAGTCTTTTGGCCAGTACATTCATGCAGACCTTGTTGTAATGATTCAATACTGACATGGGTCTGTAAGATCCCGGATATGACAGATTATTCCCTTCTTTTGCAATCCTGAAAATAACTGCCTCCAACCAAGATTTTGGGACCACCCCTACTTAATAATATCATTAAATAACCTTTATTACCTGTTCACCAACTATTTTCTATATATCAATCAGTTCACCATCTGAGTCAGGTAACTTCCCACTGTACTTCTTCAAGTGTCATTTCATTGTTTAACTCCTCTGCCTCTGAACTTGTAATATGTGAAATCAGAATCTGATTTAGAAAGTTACTAGTTTTTACTTCCTGATCCTTGCTCTATCTCATCCCTTGACAAAGCAAGGCTAAAAATGTCTTAAGCTCTTCAGTATTTCACTGGGTTCCCTTATAAGTTTACTTGTAGTATGGACTCTAAGCTTAGATACATATACCAACACTTTTTGTGCTCATAGCCACTGTGCTAAATGTTAACTGCTTTAGGACCCATCTCAAAATAACTTTCCTTTACTATTACCTTCCTATATTCAACTGAGTTCCATAGGTAATGCTTCAGTTTTGTCTGAGCTTCTGACAGCTATCCTCCTTCCTTCTCTAATAAAGCACCTCTGTTACCCCACAGAACCTTAATTTTATGCAACTGTTCCTTTTATTTCTTATCAGTTTTTGTGTGTTCCACCCCTCTCCCTTTCTCTTGCTTTTTTTCCAGTGAGGTCCTTTTTAATATTCTCTGACCAGCTTACAATACATCTCCTTCAGCAGGGATACCTTCTAGCTGACTCTCTAATTCTTTGTTTTAACCATTCCTTGAATCCTTGCCTCTTCAACAGGTGCACTGGAAATCTCCAGTTTTTCTCATTTGTTTCAACACTGGAGCGTTGATCCCTAAAAGTATAGTTGTGTGATCAGATAAGACTAAGGGATACGTCTCCAAACACTGCATGAAGTTCTGATGCTTTGCTATTTAAAAACTATCTAATCTTGTCTAATTTTTATATCTGTGCAAGTGTTATGTAAATTATTTTTGTCCCCTTAGACCTCTGGTAACATCCCTTAGTCCATTATCTTTTAAAGATCTTGTCAGATACCTTGCTTACCTCATTATAAAATCACTTCTAGGTCCATCTATTGTGTCTTCTCTATCACAAATCAAGTTCTAGCCCTCTCCTACTATCAATAATCCTTGTTGAAATTTTATAATAGTACCCAGGAATTCTTCTAAAATATTTTTTTTTTAAGTTGGGGGAATACAGAAATTAGCAAAGCTTATCCTCCTACCTAACCCCTCATCCCCTTGTTAAAATATATCTTGCTTTTGAATCTGTCCTCTCTTCCTCAGATGTGACCTTAACTCCTCTAGCAAACCATACAACTAGTCCCCATTTTCTTTATCATAAGTAATGTACAGTAAACCCCTCTCCTCCCACCCTTTTTAATAACTGTATATGTCCCCTTTATTGCAAGAGTGTTTCCTGGAACATGACTATTTTCACATTACACTCATTAATTTACTGGAGGACTTGTTGTTTCTCCATATTTACTAACCCATTGGTATTCCATGAAAGTACTTTCAATATGGCATTGATGAAACTCTAAGTATCCATCTCCTTTTTGTTCTTTTTTGAACTATGCTTTACAGCTGACTAGTAACTAGCCTCAACACAGCTACTATTGTTCTTAATTAATGTTTCCTCCCCCTATTACTAACCATTTCCCAAATCCCAATTGCTCTGCCAAGCAGATGCACAGACACAACCCATCTGATTATACAATTGCTATCTGCTCCCCCCTCCCCCAAGTTCAGAACAAAAACTACGATATATATCATTAATTTTAGTCATTTGTCTTCCTTCTGAGGAATATTTTACTCTCACAGGCAGTAAGTGCACTGCCGATTTCTCTCTATTCATTATGAAACTACAGCCCTCTGAGAGGTATTGTTCTATACAGGTTACCTCTGCTGTCTTCACTGCTCAATGTCAATTATACCATATTAAAATAATTATCAAACATATTATTATGACAGATACAAAAAAGTAAACTTACTTTCTCTGACAATCCACAATAAATCATTATTAATACTGCAGTTGTTTGGGCTGCATTTAGTTGCTTCCACTATTATTTCCTCCATTTTCCTCCTGTGCAACTTCTTTATGCTTCCCTTATTTGTTAATTTGGACCATCTTTTGCACTGCAATCCTCATCTCAGTTCACACAGAGTAAACCACACTCCTTAGTCATCAATGGGTTATTGCCATGACTGTACTTCTATGCCCTTTGCATTGTAATCTGACAGCTAAAGAATTGCTCATATGATACCCACATCTCTCACTTCTGGAATGAAAGAAAATAACAAAAACATGCTTTTTACTATTAAGGTGCAGATATCATTAACCCACATCTACTCTTTTCCTCCTCTTTGTTCCACCACATGAATAAATCCATAATCATTAGTCCAGTCTGTGAGTCCTTTTCAACAGTCCCAGTTTGCTATGCAAAGTCCTTGCCACAGAAGCATAACATGCTTCAAGTGTGCTAACCCTGTAATGTTTCCAAGTTCTCTTCAAGATCTGCAACTTGAAAGGCTTCCTGTACCAACACAGAATGAATCTGTAATCATTTTTGTTTGTCCTTCATCTTTTGTTGAAATACAGGGAAAGGTTCAACAGGAGATCTGTAGTCCCTCGTCTAGTGGTCTCTCTTCAACTCCTCCATTTTTGGTAGACACACGGCAGGCCTGTTGTATCTCAACCTCCTTCTGTAAGCAAATCACTGATTCTTCTGCCTCCATAAAATTTTTATTCCTGCCACTGAAAAACATTTTAAAAATCACCAGATACAATAACTTATTTATTTACTGATTGATTGCATTTGTTAACCAGGAAAGTACTGGGCCTAGGTGAGCCCATTTTCAGTAGAGGGCCAGGGAGAAAAGCTCCACATAACATTAATAGTACATACAAGAAAAAACACAATATACAATGTATACACAGTCTCAAAACATGGAAATAAATTTTAAACACAATGGTACAAGTTACTTACAAATATTACACATCAACATTATGTACAATTTGATCACTGAGGATGGAGTTAATTATGTAGGGTAAAAGTTTTGATTGTTACTTGTAGGAGTTTTGTAGGCATAAGCAGTTGAATTCAGCAAGTCACAGAGAGCTCCTAAGTAGTGATATTGTAGAGGGATATAGTAGTGGATCAGGTGTTAGGAGGTACTATTTTGGCCCAAGTACATTGCCAGAAAGAAGACAGGTGTGATCTGAGAGACTTCTTAATGAGAACAGGGTTACTGATTGTTCTGATAGAAGGTGGAAGGGCATTCCATTGTTTTGAGACAGTAAAAGAATACAGCATTTGACCAGCTGCAAGGTTAGGTTTTTCAGCTTTCAGCATCATTGTGTTTTTGGATCTTAGTGGCCTGTTAGGGTGGTATCTAGTCAATAAGGAGGAGAGGGAGGGGCAAGTTGAAGGCTTGCACATGAGTTTATGTGCAGTGGTTAACTGTGAATATGTGAGGTAGTGTGGGATTTTGAGCCAGTTTAGCTGTTGTAGAGATAAGCAGTGGTGTGCTGAGTTTTTTAAATTTGTTACAAATTCTTGTTGTAACATAAGCCCAGTTTGGTTTTCAGGGAGGACTGGATATTGGTGAGGATTGGGGCACCATATAGTAGAGATGGCAGCAGGAAAGATGATGCTAGAGCTTTTTTAACAGTAATATTAAGGTAGTATTTGTGTCTATACAGGGTACCTCATTTTTGATGTTGCTATGGATATGGAGGTCAAATGCTAGATTTTCATCAAGCATAACTCCTAGCAGTTTGGTACTTGCAACAACTTCAATGAGAGTATTATTATGGGATTGGACAGAAAAATAATTCTTGTTCAGAGCGGTAGTTTTTTGGGGGGAATATTAGAAGTTTGGTTTTATTGGGATTTAAAGCAAAATGGTTGTTTGACATCCAAGTTTTAGTTGAAGTGAAAGCATTTTGGGTAAGACGTAACTCAGATATAGATTTGGCAGTACAGATGATTGCAGAATCATTTGCATATTGGATAACTGTGCCATGGGTAAGGCTAGTGTGGAAGCTGTTAATGAATATACTGAAAAGGAGGGGACCTAGTATAGATCCTTGAGATACACCTGTTGCCATTTGGTGGATTGTTGCCTATTGGTGAGATAGTCTGAGAACCAGTTTAAGGTATGGGGTGAGAGACCTAATTAATTCCTCCCTGCTGACACTGCTTTGTAGCTAGGAAAAATATATTTCTTTGTAGTTGTGTGGCCAAGGAGTAATCATTCTCCACATAGTCCCTTGGTTGATCTACTTTCAATATTTTCCCATTTTCCAGACATGTGACAAGATCTTTTCTTTTGAGTTCAAAAGTTTGAAATTTCACAAACAGAGGTCTGGAGTTTCATTCTATACTTGTCCCTGGCTGGAATACTCTGTATGCCCTATCCATCTTTGATGCACTGATGCCTATCAACACTCCATTAAACTACAAGTACTTGGCCCTTGACTTTTTTAGTGAGAAAGCATTGTGGTTGCTCCAGTTGTGACAAGTGTTACACATACAAAATGAATGGGGTATAATATTCAATAACTGGCCTGATGACAGCCAAGTACAGTGAAATGATTACATTCCTAAACCTAGATGTCATACCTTTAGATATAAACTTGTGAAATAAAAACATCTTACAATAACGGATATATGATGGACAGTTCATAGTTGATGCAGGTTCCCGAATACAGGATCAGCTTTCTGGGGTGTACTGCCAATGAGACAGTTAGAAAGGAAGTCATGCTCGCCAAAGGATATGATTATTCATTTCTTGGAAGTCATGCTTGCCAAAGGATATGAACATACATTTCTTGGCAATTAGCTTCAGTACATGGTTTTAACAACAACTATTGGTTTGAGAGTATTTTGGTGTCTTCTGGGAAATTTATGATCACACCTAGTTTACAGTCAACTACAAACTAGGTCAGCCATAAACCCTTAAAATTTGCTTTGATCTCTGAGAAATATCTTTCAAAATTTAGACATTTTTTGCTCCAAGATACAGCACAATGTTTTAGTATCTCTACCAATATGCTGCAACTATAGTATTTTTCTGAGTACTCTGATCCCCCCCCCCCCACACACACACACCAGCAACTCAGATTGGCTACATTAAACATTTGCTTTTGAGCTTTTGTGGCTGAAAAGAATCCACACTGAACAGATCACTTGGTTAAGAAATAAATCAAACTATCCTCTTGTTCTCATAATTTCTCCACATCTCTTTTTAGTTTGGCTCAAACCATAGTTTACTTGAATTTAAATGTATTCATGTCTACTATTTATTTAAAACGTGACTCTTCTTTGTGAGATAAATTCTCTGTTCATTGTTGATCAGACCAATACTTCCTCCACTAATGGACTGATGCATTCTTCTGCAGCATGTTCTGCACATCATAAGCCAGCCATAACAGCATCAGACCACAAATTATTAACTTTAAATGTTTCAGTCATGGTCACAGTGCATGTCAAAATAAATACAAAATGTATTTTTGTATATGCCCATACTCGTCAATATTTTTATTGATAACCTACACTCTGCCACTAAACAAGTTACCCTGCTACAAAACACAGATAAGGCCACAGCATCTGCTGAGCACAAACGCTGACCTTCGTACACAACAGGTCTTTCTAACAACTGAATCCTGGCTGCATAGCTCTACCACTTTCACGTTACCATAGCCCCCAAACTAATACACTTCCCAGAAAACTGCATAGCTCTAAAAGTAATACCAGAAACCCCAGACAATGAATCAATTCCTATGGTCCAGCATCAAAGCTCTACTATCCATCATAAGATCTAATAACAGTGCAGATGATTCATTACACTCTAACCAGGTTGAAAACACCTGAAACCAAATCTCTCCTGAAGTAAGACAGATAAACATGACAAACAGTGTAAAGTGTCACTGAAGGAACACCTACTGAACAACTGGCTGTGCTCTTTCACTACTCCAGGTTTAACCCTCAGAACTCAGCAGCACTCCTTTTAATTGCACACTATTAACTTTATCTTTCCTTTCTGTAACTTACAATTTCTTTTTTTCTTTTACACTAATATAATTACATTAAGTTAAATGGTCTCTGCTACTTTCTGTCATGTTTTATTCATGCTTTCCACTCCAGCCTACAACCCAGCTCTTCTCCCCTATAATAATTTTTCTTCCTGGTAACCAGTGATGCATCTATTTCTTTCATGCATGCTTTTACCAACTATCTATCCCATCCTCTGCATATATAGTATCCTACAAGAGTACTTTTTTCTTTAAATGCATACTCCAATATAACCCTTTCACTTTCTGCGTTATCCATCACTGCATATTCTAACTAAAAATCTCATTACATAAGATAGCTACTCCTAAATGTCAAATCTTTCTATCAGCTACCTCATGTGTATACAAGGTACCTTGCATTATCCCATGAAATGTGATATCTTAAGTCACTGTATTGTCTATATTATGCTATATTTTGTCTCTTATGTAATGTATTTGTTCTTATGTGTGGAGTTTTCCTCCCTGGGCCACTGCTGAAAATGGCAGAAACCCCAGTCGGAATTTCCTGGTAAACAGAAATAAATAAATAAATTCAATAAGTTAACAGATCTTTGAAGATTGTTCTGGTCTTCTTAGTTTGCTATAGCCCACTTATAATGTCTTCTAAAATTTAAAATAGAAAACAAGGAAGAAAACAAAGGAAAAGGTGACTTACCAACTTCCCAGCCAGTGATCCACAGTCTGCAAGCAAAATGATTCACTGGTATTGTATGCCTCCACCCCAACCTTATATCACCTTTGCAGAGGCTTTCCCAGTATTTGCAGTTTATAAAAGATGCTGAATGTATCATGCATATTAACACATCAGTCAAAAAGTGCCCGCATGGAGGGATGTAAACAAGGCCATCCTATGCACATCTGTGGACAGTGCAGGCAGCCCTCCCCTGCCAAACACAGTATTTGATACAAGATTCACAGCTACAGCGTCAGTAGTCTCAGCATCCAGATGTAGCACTTGCAGGACTCACACACTATACTACACACCTGACAGAGGTTACCATCCAGTAGAGAATGGCACAGCATTTCAGCAACAGCTCTTGAGTTTAATTATCAGCAATCAGTCTGCCTCTCAAATGCATATTAACACTGACTGGGTACAGTAGACAAGGAAGCACATTTCAGAACTGAGTTTCACTGAACCTGCCACACCCCCTCCACTCTCCTTGCTAAAGTAGTGCACCCTAACCCAGTATAAAGTCCCCCACACAGTTGCACCATTGTTGGCATATACAGACACTAAATTATCACCAACAGTATCCTAAAGCAGCACACACAACTGAAATAATAGTACTACAGACAAAAATGAAAGAAATATGATTACCCATGCTTATCTCTATATAAATATGTTTTGCTTGTAGAAATTAATGTACTTTCAGAATAACAGTTCTACAGTCAGGTCTATATTACGATGTCGAATGATAAAAAGAGCAAACGCTCTTTTGTCGAACACTAAAAGTCGAAAGCACTGAATGCCGAGCACATGGAACAGAGATTTTTTTCCCAGGGAAAAAAAACGCTGGGCTGTTTTCGGGACTTTGCCATTTCCTCCATTGTGGTGCAATCTTGGAGTTGGTATATTTAAGTATGGACAGCATGGGGGCGAAGCCTCCCCACTTTATTTTGTGTTTGGATTTGTTTTGTTTTTTTTTTTTTTTTGTGCAGCAGCTATTTTTTTCCCTGGCAAAAAAATTGGTTACGTGTGTTCGACATTTACTGCTTTCGGTTTTTAGTGTTTGATAAAAGAGCATTCACTCTTTTTATCATTCGACATCGTGATATAGACCCCTGCAGTCTGCTGTCCAGCAATCTTCCACAGCATGATGAGGCCAGCTCTGATCAATTATGTTTTTACATTGAAATTTCAATGCTCTTAGTGTGGTCCTTATTCTAATAAGCTTTACTTGAATGATTGTTTATGAATCACACAGTGAGCTAATCTTGCAAACCAGTAGTGCCATGCTAAGAGGATTGGTCAGCTTCATGAACTCTCATTAAGTACCTGTGAAGCACAGACAGTTTATGATTAGGTGGGTCAATGACACTGGCAGTGGGATAGGGAAGTAAGTTGCAGTTGCATGGCCTGCAGAGGCACTGAAAAGCAAAACAATTAATAAATGTAAGCAGTGTAAAGCTTGCACAAAGTTCCTGCACCACCGTTCACACCCTGTCATGCCATGCCATATATTTTCATGCTGTGTAATAGTGATATTGCAACTGGACACCCTACATAGTCGACCAGAAATGTACATCACAGGCTGACAATATCAGTGTACATGACTGCAAGAGGACTACTATTTTTCTCTGAACTGTGACCTAGTATAAAGGACATGGCTTTCAAGGGCACTGATGGTGGCAAGGCTTTCAGGTGCTACCCTAAAGAAAGTAAGATCTTTCTGTACTTGCTAAATGGGGACCAATGGCAGTGCCCAATCAGGGACTATTATGATGTTCCCCCCATATAAAGTAAATGGCTGGCACATTCCTGGCAGGACAGTGTCTGCTGCTACTGGCATACACTGCTCTGGTAAGCAGTGCCAGCACCACTTCATGACCACCATCCTAACCTTCTGAGACAAGGTGAAGAAGAGGTTACACAGAGGACCCCAAAGACCACTGCAAGTATGCAGGGCTAATAATCACAGCACTGTTATTTCCCTTACAGGTAAAGGAGCACTTCCCAGAATGCTAACTGATTTGTGGGATATTTGCTGTTTCTTCATTTTCAGCTCAGGATTGGTGAATGCACTCACATACCAGAGGAGAATGCAGTGTCTCTCCAGGCCCAGAGGTGAGTTTGATTTACTGTCTTGTTAGTCATTATTTAGCTATATAACAGCAGCTTAGCAACAACTATATACATATAAGTGAAACAGCTCTGTCACATTTTTTAGTACAGTAAGGCAAACCCTATAAATATTTAATGATTTACATACTCATATGCAAAACCTAGATCTTCATGGTATACACACACATTATGTATTTTCAGGGAGATGACCAGGTCTGTCTTTCTGGACAGCACAATCATTGCCTCAAGGTGCCTAACATACAGGGTGGTTGCCATATCTCTGTGTTGTGCACACTGGCCCAGGCCTGGTACATGTGGGCTTGGGGTGTTAGTGGGACTGCCCATGCATCGTCACCATATGCTCATGTTGGTCATATATTCACTTGGCATACCCCTGGCATTTGTGCTATTTCCACGTTCTGTCTGCTAGTGCTTACCAAAGTAGCTTACGATATTTGCCAAGCACCTGCTGATACCATTGCCTGCTGGCAATGATTGCTTCTCTCCCTGTTGACAGCACAGTACTCTCTTAGTGATGTTGGGTCATGTTCCTTACAGCACGTCCACAGGGACACAACCCCTATGGTGTATTACATGCACTATCCCCATCCTAGCCTTGTAGCCTTAACTCCACTCCTGGTTGAGGGAGAGTGACACTGCACACCCATGCAGATCATACAAGAGAGACATTTGAGTTTATACAACTAGGCAGAGCTACTGGACCTGGGATAGTAGAATATCTATCAGATTAGTATACCATTAGGAGCCAAGATGAGTGGTTATCAGAAACAGGCAGTAGTACTAATTTTTGGTCTCTCTTTCTAACTCTGTTTCCTGCTAGTTTGTTGTTTTATTTGTATCCATGTATGGTAACATTTTCTGCAGCATCTGCAATGGATATGCCAGTTGCATGGGCACTAGTTCCCTTGCCTTTCTGCTGCCAGCACACCATCTGCCTCTCGGCCTGCATCTGTTTTGGGTGTGACAGGGGCAATCTGAGTGGCATCTGGGGCTTGCTTACTGGACAGGAGTGTGACTGTTCCCCTCATTAACACTGTCATGGTCACAATTTGCCATTCAGCATGAGCTGGAAGAGATGGTGAGGCAGTAAGTGGATGAACAGCCTTCAGCCTGCACTGGTAACCTGGACAGGCTTCACATATTACTTAAAATGTTGCACCACTGTCAGGCATTGCCAACATCATCACCTCTGGTAGAGCATTCACGGTCATAACCGCTGACTTCCTGAGTATAACCCGGGCACTTTTCTGGTGTTCCCCTTCCTTGTGGGTCAACTCCTTTCCCTGTTTGTTGTCTGGTCTTAGAAATCACCACTTGTCCTCCCTCTGTCTGAATAGCATTATACCCAATTCCTTTGTGTTAGCACTTTCCCTACTGGTCTTTGTCTGTGTTTTATGTTTGTTTCTGTGATCCAGCATGCACATCTCTACTCTCTTTACACCCCTCTGCCTTCTCCCTACAGCCTTCTCCAGTTACCCTTCTTAAAAAAATAATGGGTACCTTTTCCACAAAAAAGCACCCTTCCTCTACCTTCCCATTTCCACTCCTTACTTTCCATGTATCCTTATGTATGTCTTTTTGCTTACTGTTTCCCATTTTCTGACTCCTATACTCCCATAACCTCCCCATTTTAATCAAAGAACAAAGAAATATTGCTGTTAGCCACTAACTGTGAATTCCTGCCATTCTCATAGTGTCACAAAGTACATGCTATGTGCACACTACTGGCATTTGTGAAATCCTTAACCATAATCATAATAATTCTATGAACAGGTTTCTTAATTAGTAATTGCATGGGCCACAAAACTCCAACTTGTTAGTTGACAATTACCTTTGAGTCATATCACGTCAGCATCTCTGTAGTAGTCTTTGATAGGTAGTGAAAGGCGTTTCTAAATCTCAAGGAAATAGTATTTTACTTTCATGTTAATTCATTTGAAACTATTTTGAATTGTGTGGTTAGAAGTGTACGCATCGTTTAATAAGCTGAACTACAGTGATGGACAGTGATGGATGGGGGTGAGTACAGGAGGAAGTACGTATTCTAACAACTCTAACTGTAGTTAAAATATTTAGTTATACAGGTTATTAGTTTTGAGTACATGTATATGGCATGACTAACTAGATTACATCTTGGCAGTGATATGACACAGTCTTAGAAGAAACTGAAAGAATAAACAGGTGCTTGATCACGTTTAAAAGTTTTCAGAGTATGAATAAAGAAAACTTTAATATGAATGTATGTGTAAATACATCATGGCCAGGCTAAAGCTTTGAATCTTGGAGGCCCCTCTTTTGGGGGGGCATTGCTATTTAAATAAGAATTGTGCAGCACGTCTCTGTGGAAAGATGACTGTGCACAGAAATCATTATCAGACCCCCTTTTTCACCATTTTCTACAAGGGATTAGGGTGTCATGTCAACTGTCACCATCTCTCTCTCTTCAATGCTATTCTCATAGCTTCTTCAACAGCCATGCCTGACTGTCACAGGTCCTCTCTCACACAATCCAACCATCTCTTTGTAAGATACCCTGATTTATTCTTGCCTTCTTCCTGTCTTTGCCAAATTTTCACCAGATTGTCTTCTGCTTTTCTTGACATCTGTCCAAACCACTGTAATCTGCTCATTGACCTTCTCAGCAACTGGAGCTACTATGGCTTCTGCTCTGATGTCCTCATTTCATTTGTCCCACAGTCACCTCTAGCTTTGTCAGCTGCTCTGCCTTTACTGCCCAGGCTCTGTGCCTTGCAGTAGTACTGGTCGCATCACTGTTTTGTACGCCTTACTTTTCAGCTTCCCTGACACTTTTCTGTCATACACTACCCCTGCCACTCTGTGCTAGTTGGCTGCAGCCTTCTCTGATTCTATCGTTGAACTCCTCATTCAGACTTCCATTCTCCTCGACTACCCCTCCCAGATACTTGAAGCTAACATGTTCTACTATTTTCCCTTCTATCTCAATTTACAGCTTCTTCTGCTTTCCCCATGTGCTGCCATTATACCTGTCTTAACTGTACTCAGTTTCATACCATGTTCCTTCAGTTCTGCATTCTACTCCCCTGTCCTTTGTTGAAGCTCTTTCAGAGTCTGCTTGTAATGCCACATTGTCTGCATACAGCATCTTTGTTGATCTGTCCCCTCCAAACTATTTGCTGACAAAGTCCATCACCAGTAAGAAAAGCATTAGACTCAGAGCTGAACCCTGATGCACACCCACTCCAAATGGGAACCACTCTGTGAGACTGAACACTGTTTGCCCTTGAGACACTGGGTCTTTGTACACAGTCTGCATTAATTTTACCAGTGTTTCTGGGACTTCAAACCATCGCAAAACTGCCCAAATCAGCTTTCTTAGGACCTTATCATATGCTTTCTGCAAGTCCAGGAATGCCCAGTTATATTCTTTCCTCATCTATAACTTCTTTTCCAGTTATGAGTGCCCATAGAACGTATATGGAAAATCCACTTCTGGGTGACAGTTTTAGCATTATACTCCAAGAAAATGAAGGAAGGCAGACCCTGTTAGCTACAGACCCATTTGTCTCACTCATATGTAAAGTTATGGAACATATTATCGCTGGCCTCATTATAATGGGCATAAAAACCCCCCTCAACTCTAGATCTTCGTCAATTTTTTTTTTTTTTAGAGACAAGTCTGTCTCTAAGTGTTAGTCCTTTGCCTATTTAGCACCTATTTCTCAGTGTCAACCAGCACTCCAGGCCTATGTTTACCTAGTTTTGTAGATGACTGTAAACTGGGTATTATTTTTCATTTCTACATTGATTCACAACCATTTCAACATGGGTTAGACTATGTTAATAATTGGTGAAAGGTCAATGGTCTCATACTACATGTGGAAAAATGCAGTACAGTTCATTTTGGTAAAGAAAGCATTTCCATAAAATACTCCATAGGAGACACATGCATCTGATTAGACAATGTCATAGGAGACTGAGGCACTCTTGTTAATAATGCATTGTCTTTTGCCATCATGTCTCCACAATAGTTCAGAAAACCACCAATCTGATGTATCTGATTTCCAACGGTATCTTCTCTAGATCCAAATTTTAATTTCCCCATATTCATCTCTCAGCAGACCCATTATTGAATATAATACTCCTTTTGACATGTATTAGTCTAAATATATTTGAGAGACCTCAGGGATTCTTAACTAAAAAGATCAATAACCTTAAGACTCGCAGGTATCCACTGACAGTCCTCTCTGTAACCAATCTCTTAGAGAGTCATCTGTGGTGATTTCTGCCTAGTCTTTCAAACTATGAATAATCAGTTCTGCAGAGCAAAAGGTGTCTCACATAGCTGTCGGAAGGCCTCAACAGATAAATAAAGCATGTTGGCTTGATAGGGTTATATCACACTCTATGCCCAGTCCAACCTTTGGAGCAAACTTCTAGTACATAACAAGCAGAGTAACACCCTTGCCCCTTTCATGGAAAACCCAGATAACTGGATGGGCAGCCTCTAATTTCTCCCAGCTGATCTTGTGCTGCCCTCCTTGAAGATGAATGTAACTTTTGAATATGCTTGTTTGACTAGGTTTGTGATAGTCTGTAGACTGACTGTCAAACACTTACCTCTGAACATAGGTACAGTATTTTGATACTGATGCACACAAGAGCATTATACTTACATTGTTCAGGTTTCAAGATTAATGCTGCAATGACTGTATCCAAAGCAATGGGACTGTATGGAATTGGATGGCTAAATTATTTGACTGGATTCAGTTATGATGATTCCTGAATGGTATAATGCATTCTAAGTGAAAACTAATAAAGGACACATTTAAAAAAAGAATCCAGCGTCATTGAACATTGTGAATAATTTAGCCAGTAAACCTACCCTTACTGTACAGACACATACACCCCACCTAGTTTTTGTAAAGTCTATATTAGGCAGGATAATTAGCTTATTGGGCCTCACAAGACCAACCACCTGCTTACAAAAATGTTGGCAAAGAACAAAGTTTTCCTATAGTGGAAGCATGGACTGTTTGACTTGTTTGGTCCCCTTCAAACTCTCTCAATACAGTAGCTAGTTAGCTTTATGTATCCCAAAAAACTCTACCCATCACATTCTAACTATTTGGGATTGCATGATTCTGCTTCTTTATTGCTCCATTCTACTTTACTCAAAATAATAATCCCTACTACCCTGTTTTTCACACCCTTGCTAATGTCTAGGTGCACCTTGTATAATATACACCTTGTCAGCAAATGATCCCCACACTGCAACATTGTTTCTTCCAACGTCACCATCAAAATATTTATCCATCACATAGCTACCATTCTGTTTATTATTGTAGTTAAGATGATCATAAATAGGTATAACAATCAACATCCAAAAACAATAAAAAGTGCAACATAAAACACAGTATAATGATCCACTTCATATGTGCCATACCAAATAAATATCCTGTCTTGAAAGATTTATCAAAAGGTAAGGCTTCCTTAGCTATCTGGATAGAGTAAAAGGTCTTTCATTTTTTTTTTTATTTTATATCATACAGATTCCTATGTGAAAATATTGTCTTGCCTTTCAGGCTATGAATGATCCTGTTTTAGTAGATTCAGTCCACTTCAGAATGGTAATAGCAAGAGCATCCATTTCAAACCTCTCAACTTATACTGCAACATTAGCAAGAAATGTTTTTGTCATTTAGCCAAATTTGACTCTCTGTGATCTCATTCCTGATATGAACTGCTTCATTAAATTTTTTGGAATTCATTACTCTAGCAATGCTGCCTATCCACTTTTTATCTTCAGTCTTTTTCATCATCAGTGTCTTCTCTGATGAATCCTGTCTTTGTATTATGTGGCCAAAGTTTTTTTTTACTATCTAGAGATCCAATGAGTATCACTCATTAACCATGGAGACAGCGACCACAACCAAGGTCCAAAAGATGAACAGCAATTGCTACGTGATACTAATACACTCTTCTAAAATAAAACATCAGGACTTCATAATTTATGAAATAAGCTGACATTCTTCCACAACTGTTCAATATCCTCCCCTGATACAGTAACTGTTAAGAAAACATGACTGAAACAGGATTTTGACTGCTGACAGCAAACTCACTGAATTTCACTTTCATTGAGTTTACCCCACTTCCCCAGAAATTATGTAAATCCCAGCAGAGGTTTACATTAGCTGGGAGGTGAAGTCCCCGAAAGTACTTGGTCAGGTGCATTCAAACCCATGGAAAGAATCATTTGTGTAGGGATCTGCAAAGGTAAATGTAGTGAAACAACATCTTGATGAGTTTGCACTGCTATTAAGGACCACATCCAGTTGACACATCAGACAGATGAAATCCTGCCTCCAGGATACCTTACTACACAACTGACAGAAGAATGACAAAGGAGTAGGGGAGGCACAGCAATTATTCAAATTAGCTCATGCAGATGCATGACAAGCCATAACTACCTCCCAAATTAATTGTACAGATATGCAGTATTTTCAAGTATACATGTAAATTGGGTGGCATTACTCAGTGTTAGTTGCATTTATGCACTGGACATTTCAGTAAAACATCTCTCAAGATAAGGTGTCTTGCCTCACTAGTGACATTAAAGAGGATCTGATCATATTAGATGATGTTAACAATCAATGGACACTAACAGTGACATGTAGTCACATTCCACTTATAATCTTTTTGTCTAGTCAAACATTCATTTTAGCAAAAAACAGGTAGAGGCACAGAAAAAAACAGTATCCTAAACCAGGCACTAAAAAAGAATCCAGAAAATAGAAAGAAGAGAAACATTATGTTTGATTGTCTAAATGACAACCTTCCAGTCTCTGCTATATGTGATACCACAAAGATTAAAAAGGATGATTACTAGAAAAGCCCAAGAAAAATCTCACCTTCTAACCTTCATCTCATTTCTTGAGTTTCAAATGGATCCCACTTACGTGTCTTACACTGGATGACGTGGTTGACTAATCACTCCAACATACACTCAATACATTAGCACCAATAAGGTATAACATTAGAACATTACCTTGGTTAACCTTAACAGCTGGGCCATTTATGTTCCAGTAAAACCAGGCATGTGATAACCATCACCACCAGGAAGCTGGTGTAGATCTTAAAGCATACAGACACCTCAGAAATAAAATGAAGTCATTACTACAAACAAAAAATCCTTACTAATCAATAAACAGGACATAAAAGCAATTTGCAAATGTTCTTGTGATGTATATGCCAATTACTCAGTCTATCTCACTTCCAGTTCTATCCTTCACTTGAAATAGGTTAGTTGAGGAAGCATTGCCTAAAAGTTACAAAGTCTCGTCAAACTCCAGACCAATAAATATTATTTTCTATACTGGCCGATTTATTCACTGTCTACGTTTCAGCTGCGGAAATGTCTTAACCAAGTTCAAGGTGTCAGTCTCAACACTGATAACTTCCTGAAGAAAACCTTTGGCTCTCAGTAGAGTTTACGGCCTACTCTATCTTCATACTAACTGGCCCCTTAGCAAATCCTGTGCCCTAAGACAGTTGAGATTATCTGTCTTTATCTCCCCTCAAAAAGGTGGGGGTCATTCACTGACCGATTTTGATAACTATAGACTAACAGACATTCTCCTTTTTAAAAAAACTGATGCATTCATGTGTAATTAGTGATCCACTTCAGAAAGAGCCTTCTTTTAAACACCCAGCATGACTTCTGGTCATCTCATAGTACTGAGAGTGTTCCATTTGCTCTCACTCTAATCATGCTTTGCAGACTCAACAACACTGAATGACTCTCTGCTTTTAAACTCTTTAAAGCCTTTTAATACAGTCTCCCACCCCTTAAAAGTTAGTCTGTTAACTAATCATGATGACAGTAAAACAGCTGTTAGTTGGTTTGAAAGGGATTTATACAAAAGAATTCTGTTTGATGCAGTAAAATATCATCACAGGTTGTACTGCTCCAAATAGGTGTCCTCCAAGGGTCCATCTCCCTCTTCTCTTCATTGTATTTATGAACAGCATATGTGTGTAACCAAAATGCACAAAACTGAACTCTTCAATTTGCTTGTTAGTACATTGTATGATATCTCATCTGAAATGAACAAGTCCTCTAAGATACTTCAGGAATGGTTATCTCAGTGAAGTTTTATTTTACATAGCATCAAATCCAAAGTCACAATCTTTAACAGTAGCCCATCAGGCAATGATTTGACTAAAGGACTATATACATAATCTAAATCCAGAAGAGTGACAGTAGTAGTCTGAGACAAACTGGTGCTGAAAGATAAGTCCTTACTTTATTAGAATTATTCTAAAAACAAATTAAAGAGGCACCTTCTGATAGAACACACATCATTCTCAGTAGCTCTTTCTTTCTCCCAAGCCTAATGCAAATTATCTGTATCTTTGCCAGTCTTCATAATATGCAAGTGTACAATTTAGCAAAATCCAGCAATACAATTACCACATTTATGACTAACTTCCCTGACACAAGTTATTATTGTCTTGACCTTAAAAAACTACAATACCCAAAAAACTTCATGGCTAGCACACAGCTGAAAATGGCATACAACATTCTTTATTTCCCAAGTAGATGTCAACCACCCCTTCAATATTGCAATGATATATTCAATGATATTGTTTGGAGTCAAAGGTTCAGCAATTAATCAAATCCCCTAGAGCAAGAAAACCTATTGAGGACTCACTAGTTTTGGTAGTACCAGCCAAGGTTTTGAATAACCTTAATACAGAAACCAGGTACATCTCTACAATAAACCATTTTAAGAAGTCAGTAAAAGTACATTAAATCACAAATCTAATTACGTAGTTTGGCATGGGAATTACTTTGACTCTATCTAACTTCACCATTATATCTTCCAACTCTTTTAAACCCCTTGGCCTGTGAATGTCTGACGCTGCTTTGACAGTGTTTTCCACCAGCTTCTACTCAATAAATTTGCCACTTATCATCTCACTACCTCAACCCTAACATGGTTCCATAGTTATCTATCTAACCATCAACAGGTTACTAAATGGGCAAACACCCTTTCTCCTCTATTACCAGTCATCAGAGGGGTACCCCAAGGCTCCATACTTGGGCCCCTCCTCTTTGTCATATTTACCAATAACCTCAATACTGCCACCCAACATGCCACCATCATCCAGTATGCTGATGATTCCTCTCTTATCTGCTCAGCCCACTCCCTTCAAGAACTGTAAAATAAAATGCAAAAATCTTTCCTGTACATTGAAAATTACCTCATCAAACAACTCATTCTCAACGCAAATAAGACCAAGCTTATATTCTTCTCCAACAAAACATCTAAACACCACACAACACCCCTCTACATACATTCCTACAATGGGACAATAATCAAACCCACCAATCAGACCAAGCTACTTGGAGTTACACTAGATGATACTCTAAAATTTGATAAACACATATGCCTTACAATCAACAAAGTCCACTCCAAACTTGGTGCTCGCTACAGGGTTAAGCCTTACCTTACACAACAAGCTAGACTTGCCACAGCTAGATCTCACTTGCTATCCACCCTCCTCTACTGCTCTCAGATCTTTACAAATCTAGCCAAAGCTGACAAACTAGAATCCTGCTATAACAAAATTGCTAAGTTTGCTGCCAATCAACCCCATAAAATCCACCACTGTTCAGTTCTCCGACAACTGAACTAGCTGGAACTTCCCAACCTGTTAGTGCTAAAGCAACTTTCAATTCCCCATAAAATCATTTACAACCCCACGGACTGTTCAGCACTTTCAAACCTGTTACAGCCTAACACTAACTGCAGGCTCCTAAGGTCATCCAATAAAATAATGCTAAAAGTATCCCTGTCTCACAACTATCATGGCAAATCCCTCTACTCCTATAAAATTGCCAAGGACCAGAACAATCTTCCTCAGCACATCTTACATAATCCATACCTGTCCACATTTAAAACTATCCTGAAAGAGTATCTAAATGCTAACTGGCTTTGCAGATGTATTCCTCCAGGTTAGCTTTCTTCATTCTATTTTACTTCTCTTTCAGTGCACGAGATATCTTTTTTCTGCTCATTTTTCATTTCTTGCATATTTGCTCGTTTGGATAATGTACACGTTAACTACCTTTTTTATATTTGTACTTTATTTTTAATTATTATGTATAGTTTGCTATTCTTTCTAACATTCCTGTGATAGGGAAACATATTTTTTAACATACTTCAGATATCAATATCTGGTGTACTTGTTTACCTGTACTGTAACTGTAACAAATTTTTGTACTGTTCTGGAGTTTTTCTCCCCAGGCCTCCACTGAAAACGGGTTTCTGACCCAGGCGGACACTATCCGGTTAACAAATGTAAATAAATATAAAATGTTACTAACTGAAAAGCCAGTGTGTGTGTATCCCACAACAGTTACTTACCTCATTCTCTGCATACTAAATTTGCATCTGTTAAGCTTACTACTCTTGCTACTCCAGCTCCTCTTTTCTAAATATTATTCACTAGTCAGCTCACTTCTCATTTCTATTGGTCATGGCACTTCTCTTTTTCTCTTTGCCTCTATTATTATTATTATTTTTTTATTATTGTTTCTTTTTTTGATCTTTTTGTCCTTGCTGCATGTCTATTATCCATTCCTTCTACCCTCCCTCCTTCAGCTAAATGATCCAATAATTTTTCTATCACTGGGATGAGGGTCAGCCAAGATGGGACATCATCCTGGTAGCCATCAGGATTGGTTTTGATATATTTGTTTTTTTTCCTTCCATGTATTCACATGGGTGAGGCTATGTGTAGATGGCTGTGGAATGGCTGACTGCACTTGGTGGCACCTCCACTTCTTTGACGGCATTCCCAATATATAATCCCTCATCCTTCTATAAGGCACCACAGTCAGTCCTCCCCATTCCCCAGCAAGGATGATCAATCTTGCGTGTGTGTGTGTGTGTGTGTGTGTGAGTGTGTGTGTGTGTGTGTGTGTGTGCGCCTTCCATGCATGCTTACCCCCTCCCTCACTAAGAGAGATGAAATGATTCTGCCTCTCTATTTTCTCTCTCTCATCCCTTCCTGGCTTATCCAGTGCCAGGGCTGCTAACTGAACCACAGTCAGGGCTCCATCCATCTATACCACGGAATCTACTGGTATGCTCATCATTTTCCCAATTTTTTATCTCATACATCATCCATTCCTTTTCCTGCATGACCTTATCTGTTATGTACTTCAGTAAAGCTTAGTACAGTATACTATCTTTGTAGTGATAATTGAACAGACTAGCTCTTTTAAGCTAGTACTTAACTGTTACTATATTGTAAAATTAGTTCTAGTACAGTATTACTATTTGCTGACATTAGCTGTTCTAGCAGATTTTTTTTCTTCTTTATGCTTTTTCCTTCCATGTCGACTGACCATCAGACCTTCCTTCAATGGGTACAGCACACTGTTCCCTGTATCAGTTCTGTACAAAGTACAGTAGGGGGTAAGCAGTCTAGAAGAACCTGTCACCTAGGCAGCTATGAGGTTTGTTTGTGTTCTCACTCACACCTCCTAGGATGTGAAAAATGAGGGCATTTCAATTCTAAGCCCTAACCTGATTCTGATGGAGACATAAACATTGCAAGGACCACCAACACCCCACTTCTAAGCATGCACATTCCTTATCCTGTGCAGACCAGGGTTACTGTTGCACACTTAAGTAGCCACAGCCCATGTCCCTCCAGGGACCAGCTCCTGCTTCCAAGCACTTTTGGTACTCCTCCTTAGCACTGGAGCTGCAGACAAAACAGTCCAAAATCCACCACACCCTTCCCCCAGGATAGACAAGCCACAGATGCCCATTTCCCATGCTCCCCTCCCAAGCTTTTCCACATCTCGAGCCATTGTTCAAATACACAGTCACCTCAGTCACAGTTAGGGCTTTATCTCTCTGTGCTACACAGCAACCCTGGCTCTAACAGATTTTTAAGTGTATCCATAGTTAAACCCTCTTAATGTCAGTATGATCCATATTAGTAACTGTAACCAAATTTTACATGGCTTTATCATTATATTTCTGTCTTGACAGCTGTATTTTTATCTTGCTGATGCTATTAATGTACCATGTTTGTAACAGCTGGAGCTTTCTTCCCAAGACCTCCAAGGAAAATGGAACTGTTCTGCACAGTTGGACCATCCTAGTTAACAAAAACAAATAAACTGCCTGGGGTACAAGAAATAGGACCCCCAAATAACCCTATCTTTCACAGCTGTATGGTGTTATATGGGAAATGCTGACAGAAGAGGATTTCAGAGGAAAAAAAAAGAATACTCCTCTTTATTGCCAGATTGTTTAGGATATTAATCTAGACAAAGCACCATGTAACCTATCCTCTGCTTGCAAACATATGCAGAAAAAGTGAACTGGAACACTAATTACAGGAAACAGAACAGCATCATCAAAGCAAAAAAAAAACAGGAGGATACATATCTAAAGTGTTCTAGCCTTTCACTTATATTGTGTATCACTAATGCAGCATAACTGCATAAGCTAAATCTAATGGCCAACATTTTTTTTGTACAGGAGGATATGAATAAAGTTTAAACAGAAGGAACACTTCTCACTGTGCAGAGCAGCCTGAAAGTGGGAAACAGCAAATGGTGACCCTAAGTAAAAGCAAAGACCTCCACAAAGCAAAATAAAGATGGCCAAGTTGAGCAGAAACCAAACTAATTTTCTTAAATGGGGGCAAAATGGCTATTGGTGATAACCTGCACATCTAAAAGACAGGGGATTAGAACTTATACTATCTACTCTGGCTATTAACTCAAATCAACCTGACCAGCATTATAGATGTTGTTGGCCTATCAAAATAGCCTGCTTCAGGACATGACTTTGGGACATATCAAACTTGTTCCTGCAATTCTCTATCTATGACATCAGACATGGGAGGTCAGTGCAATGTTTACCTTTGAAACACAAGGTGGAGGGTTTGATTCTGACATGGGGTAACTGGCTAGGCTTAAAATTGCCCATAAGGGCCGTTAGCCTAGTACTAACTAACCTATGAACTTTACATATCTTACCTCCCTCTAGGAAACCGTTCCTTTGCTACCTTATTTGACTCTTGACTATTAACCTACTGACTCTAAGCCCTATTTACATTTTAATCCCTCTTCTCTTCTTTCTTAGTCCCATTCTTAGTTATGTATGTTACCCCTCTTCTAGTATGATGAAATCCTCTAAACAAATTCAGTTCCAATTACCCTACCCACAGATTTCACATCCATCCATGTTTCTACTACTTATTCATTTATAATTTCATATAGGTTCACAGGTTATAGGTAGGTACCAGGCTACTGGCCCTAGGGCCTATATAAGCCTAGTCAAAAATGTACCCTGGCTTTCACCACCCAAGAAAATTATTTTCCTGTGCCTCTATTGAGCAGAGCCACAGAAGTGATCCCCAGGGTGAATTTCTTATTTCCCATCCAATCATCAAGATTTTTCTTGAAGAGTGCTAATGAGGAGCTTTGTTTGATATAGATAGGTAGTTTGCTTCAGAGTATGGGAAGTCTCTGGGACAGGAATCTATCCATCCAGCATGCTCTGTTTATTGTGGTGACAAGGTTTAGGTCCCTACAGTGTGTATCTTGGAGGGATTGGGATTTCTTTAAGTGGAGCATGTGCAACAGCTCTGGGTTTGACATAGCTTTGTATGTTAGGCAGAGACCGCCTCTGAGTAGGCGATATGCAACGGAGTAAAGCTGGAGTTTTTTTAGATGGTCTGCATAGGGCATCTGTTTGAGGCTGGTAATCCTCTTTGTGAGGTATTTCTGCGGCCTTTCCAGTTGTTGTAGATGTTTTGTGAGGTACATATATAAACACATTTGTTCAAATCTTAGTAATAATGTAAAAATAACATACGTACACATGCATTACAGTCTTACATCAGATTTAACTTAACATTAACCAAACAATATTGACAGCTGCACACTGTACAAGAAACTGAACATGATTTACCTTTCTCCTATGTAACATTATTTATCAATAACATCATCTTTAATCAACGGTGCTTACTTAACAAGCAACACATCCACTGATACCGAAGACACAAATTCTAGCCCACAAGATTATGGATATTTTAACATTCTGGTAACAAACATTTTCAAGCTCAAAATCTTTTAAACATTTCCTAGATCATGACATTATGCATCTCTCAATTACCTTCCTGATCTTATTATACATCCACAGCCTTTTACAGCAATAACTTTCATATTGAAATATTTATATAACAGTCATGTAATGTTTTATCATCAGGTTTTGCTAAAGAGGGGAGTTTAACGCTGCAGCAAATAATCATACCATCCGACACCACATTTCTGATACCCAACTTACTGACAAATTACACCTAGCCTGTTTTCATAACTACCCATCACAACCAGCCATATATTTCTCGATGAATCATAAACCTCATTTGTGCAACTACTCAGTTCTAAAATAACTATTCATGCCCTTGCAGTACGAGATGTAATAAGCTCAAATGGTATTAGATGCTGACCTGAGGCTACCTCTTCTGTAATATAAAATAATTTATTCATCCAATAAATGCAATAAAAGCGGCTGCCATCCTAATCATTTACTTTCCACTGAAGGGATATTTTATAAATGACATTTCCATAACAATTTAAAATTCTCAAGAAATCCAGGCATCCTGTTCTAGAATAAAATAGATCTACTTAAGGATCAACACAAATACCAATAAAGCTTCTTCTGCTATAGCTTCCCGGGTACTCTACAGAGTATAATTTTATATAATATCATACTTTATAATTATAGCTGCTGGGCTATAATCTAATAAAACAATTCTGAGATATCCTGTCTCACAATATACTGACAGTCAGTCCTGATCTTTTATCAATAATCCAAAAGGTTATCAACTTCATGCTTAGGGAAAGACTTAAATTAATTTTATCCAGAAACTGTTTTGCATAACTGTCAAGGGAGCAGGGATCTAACCTCTAAAAATTACAGCCCACTGGGTCAATCATCTCAGATGGAGGAATTTCCCCAAGGAAAACAATGTCCAATAGGCTAAAATCTATAAACAGCCACCACAGACTACACATGGGTTTATGACAATGTACTCAGGTTGGCATTCCTTCTAAATGTTTTACTAGCCATATGTATGATATCATATAATCATATCTCAATTCATCATTGAGCTATCTGTATCAAAGATAGTAAATGACCCCATACCAATATGCTTTCAGTAGACACCACCTACTCTAACATAGGATCAGGCCTTAGTGTATAACTTTGCACCAGTTTGGCCATAATTTTCAAACCAAAATCCCTGTTTACATATGAAAGTTAGTTCTGAGCTTTCATCAAAATGTCATGCTTAGGGGAGCCGAATAAATCATCTGTTTCAAAGCATCACACTACACGTTGTCCATCAAGCCCAATAAGCCACTTGCTTACTCTGAGTGACAGAACTCTATCATACTCCAAATAATGCTCCTCTGAAACATTTTCTGCAACCCCATTCTAAGACATCCAATAACAGGAAGTCTCCGAAGTGTATACTGCTTTATCTCACTGATATTACTGCCAAACTAATGGCAAACCCTATTCAATTACAATTTAGTGAATACCTTCAAACTGTAAAATAAAAAGGCAATAAAGATGCCAGTATTGTATTTTCAATAACCTGAAATATAAAAGCCTCTTCAATCACATTTCCTTCTGGCTCTGGCTCTTTATAACCACTGGGTTCTCTTCTAATCATTAATGCAACACTGTGCATAATGATTAATTAATTAATTTTACATTTGTTAATCAGGTAAGATGCCATGTAAATCAATTATAAACTGAAAATCATAAATTCTAACATAATATTAAAATCAAATTATAGCAAACATCTTCTAGCAATTAAATGCAGTAATCCTGTTACTTTAAAGGGCATTATAAAAATTTAGTTTTGTTTTATTAACTAGGAAAGTCCAACTGAGTATACAGCCCATTTTCTGCATATGTCTGGGGTGAAAAGCTCAATTAAAGACATACTTTGCAAGCAAATCAGAAAGCATTCCAGTATACAAAACTTACAGTAAAAGTTATGAAGAACGACATTTCAATAACATATTTCATAACAGACATTTTAATAACCTATTCTTAGGAAAGGAAGCATTTAGAGAGATACATAGAAGCATTTTCATTATGCACTTTAATACAGAAAAAACTT
This sequence comes from Protopterus annectens, assembly GCF_019279795.1. Lineage (NCBI taxonomy): Eukaryota > Metazoa > Chordata > Ceratodontiformes > Protopteridae > Protopterus > Protopterus annectens. The sequence continues at coordinate 1,086,024,239 of NC_056732.1, read as the reverse complement.
ACAATAAAAGCAATGAGAATACAGACATTACAATATCTCTTTTTTGGCCTCTTGGGGTGTGATTTCATCCTTCTTATGAGAAGTTAAATCGAGGTCCCATCATCTTGAGTCGGTGGTAGTTCAGGTGAATGTAGAAGACCCCACAGCACCTACAGAAAAGAGTAGGGGAAGGTCCCCGAAGACCTAGCCAAATTTCCCCTAGTAGTCTAAATGCCACCTTGGGTCTCTCCTGAAGAGAAGCCACTAGACTAGTGGGACCAACCCAGTCAACAAAACATTTCAGTAACAGACATTTTCATAACTTATTTTAGTAACAGATTTTTATGAAATTGGACATAGGGTTGTAGCTTAAATGTAAGCATGTAATAGGTTGCTGCTACTATATCTACAGCAGTGTTGGAGAGGGTGTGGTTAGCACAAAAAAGTGGCGAGTATAAAGCATAATGCTATGGAAGCAGGGTAGCAGCAATGAAGTTAGGTAGGCTGGATGTACTACAGTCTTGTAAGTATAATGTTGATTGCATTGTCTTCATAGGGTATTTTGTAGTATTGGATAGAATGAATGTTTTTTGGCCTCTATGGGGTATGACTGGAAGAGAGGATATGAAAAGTTATTATCCTAGTGGAGAAGTACAGTGACATAGCCAACAGTTTTACAAGTGCAATCTAGGTTTGATTTTGAATGTTGGAGTCTTTTCTTTTTGCTTGCCTGATGCATGGTGATATGCTGTGCCACATTAAAAGTGAAGAGGGAATCTCCTTGTGACTTATGAAATTAGTATGTGACAGCTAATAATTGATTCTTGAATCATAGTTATCTATCTGGAAGATACCACTTAAGAAGATCTATGACTACAGGGACTTTATTGGGTTGATGGAGAATGTAGTAGGCTGCTTTTAGTTCTGTGTTGGTAAGCAGACATTTGAGTTGCAGACAATTTCATTTTTAGGGCAATGCAGTAAAGTGTCCTGTTTGGTATACTGGTGGCAAATTTAGCAATCTTGTTGTAGAATTGATACAGTTGATTTAGCTAAAGTGATAGAAGGATGGCAAATATAGTAGCAGCAGCATCATTAGAGTGGGTGGTAATAGTACAGAGGTAGCTGTAGTCAGTGAGGTAGGGCTTAGCTTGGTACAACAGTCCTTATTTGTGGCAGCTTTTCTGGGTTGTGTACAGAGCATGTTGACTGAATATTACATTTTCATCATTAATAACAATTCCCAGAAGTCTGCTGTGTATGTCAGGTTTTATTGTTGTGTCATCTGATAAGGTGATGTATAGCCCCCCCCATCCATATGAAAGTTTGGAAAGAACAGGATTAGTTTTACTTTGTGGGGGTTACATTATCATTTGTGATTGTCTTAGTTAATGCTCAATAGCCTGGAAAGTCTCCTGGGTTCTTGCTTGGTAGATAAAGCAGGGTTGAGTGATCTACATATTGAAGGATAAACATAGTTTTGGGATATACTTGCATACTGTTCATAAAAATGTTGAATAGTAGGGTGCCTAATATGGAACCCTGTGGGTCACCTACAGGGATTGTTGAGCATGTGGAGAAAGAATAACTGTCATTTGATACTCTGTGTTCTGTTGTCATGATCAATGGTAAACTGGGAGACAGATTTTGAGTCAAGGCCAATAGCAGTAAGCTGCATGAGTAATAGTTGATGGGATACTTGGCTGATGTCTTTGGGAAGACTAAGGAATATTGGGAATACTAGGTTTCCATCACTCCTTTTGCTGGTAGATGGAGTTTAGAAAAGTTAGCAGAGCTGTCTATGTACTGTGCTTTGAGTGGTAGCTGTCCTGAGTGGGGAACAGTAGGTTTGAATCTATGAGGTGTTTAAGATTTGTGATTGGATACATGTTTTGAGTACTTTAAATAAAAGTAGAAGTACTGCAATGGCTTGACAGTTTGCTAGTTCATTAGATGAGCTTATTTTGAAAGATTTTTTTCCATAGTAAGGGTATGCATGACTTTTGTATGGACCAACTGATTAGCATGGAAACTTAATAAGTGAGGGCCTCAGCATCAGACTTTGCTACTTGGAGTTAGTTAAAAGATTTAACGCAGATACAGGAAGTACTATATATGATGAGACTAACAGGCATGTAGGTGTATGACTTGGTCAGGTAGAAAATTTTGAGAGGGTTCTATTATGGTCTAATGATAGGTTGTAATGTGGGTCAATAGGAGTAAGGGTGTTGCTATAGCTAAGCACAGAAGTTACCTTTTTAAACAGCTTTATTGATTTCACATATGAAGCAATAACATGGGTACACATGCAGTTATACAAAAGAAACAATTTTAAACAATTTCATTAACTTAATGCATTACACATGCATGCTTTCCTTTACAATAATTATCACTCATTCCAATATTACCTAAATTGTTAAGCCCTGCCTTCCCTTAAATTTCACTGTGTCCTGAATATTATTCTGCATGTACTGTTCCCAAGAATACCAAAAAGACAAAACTGGACACCCGGAATGTTTGTGGGAAAAAACAGAAACTTTACTGATACAACATCCAAAAACATAAACATAAAACTAAGCTGTTGCGTCCCTAAACAAAGAAAACTGGACTTCAGTCCCATTTTGTTTGTTTAGGGGGAGAAGTCCAGTTTTATTCTGAACATTCCAGATGTCTAGTTTTGCCTCGTTGGTTTCATTTTTGATAGTTTGTTAATTACTGTTCCTATGAATTCCATTTATTTCTATGCAAGTTGCTCATTCACTTTTTCTGAAGATCATAACTCCAATTATTTTATCTCATTTACAATATTTAATACTAATTTATAGTTGACTTAAAATTTGAATTCCATTTTCTACCCATTGCTTTTTTGACAGCCAACAGCTTTAAATTTAGCAAGGCACGTTTTTGCCAAGGCAATTCAGATTTTATACCCTAGCATAAAATAATAATTTCTTTAGTTGCAATCATTTTACCCCTAACACCTCAGACAAAGAACTCTGCAGGGAACTTTTCAACTCTGCCAACTCATTACATTTACAAAAAATATTTTCCCAATTATTTTTCATTTTCCCATCACACCTTAAGCAATTGCTATCTACTTGAGGGAAACATTCTCTAAAGTCTACTTGGGGTATACAAATATCTATGCAAACATTTCATTACAAAAATCCTAAAACTTCTAAATTCTGTTGCATATTTGGAAACCATTGTCCTTTGACAGGACTTAGTGAGGGTGTGATTTCGAAAGGTGTGGGGTTGATTGGAGGTATATATGGGTGGAGTTTAAAATGTTGGGGAAGGAGGTGGGTGGGAACTGGGATAAGACAGAGGAGTGCAGCAAAATTAAGCATAGCATAGCAAAGCTGAGTGGAGCAGGTTTTGCCATTGGCATTACAACAGCTATGACTTCCTTTTGCCTACAGGTTAGTTATATGGCCAAGTTCAGATTCTCTGATAGTCTACTAATCCATGCTAAATCATTTGCAGATATATGATTTTGTCTTAGTTAGCAGAGTGCATAAATTGTTTTGCAGTAGTATGTACCCTTTACTTGATGTTAGAAGTAAAGTAACTGCCATTACTGTACGTCCTTATGACAAATATTTTTTTTGGTTAGGCAGGGGAGTAAGCAGCAATCTTTGGGGCCTCAACCACATTAATTTCCATGCTGCAGGGGCAGAATATTCCTTGCAGAGGTGTCCTACTATTGTTCAAGTTTCATAACGTACATTTGGTCTACTATGATTAAATAAACTGAGATAACCTACATAAACTACTTTGTTCTGAATGTTGTTTCCGTGACTCTTGTATAAGTAATTTCAATGCTGCACTGCTGTATTCTTACTTTTAAGTGCTTGATGTGCTGGGAACATGAAAGTCTGCTCTACTCTGAAACAGAAAAGAAAAAGTAAAGTTATTTATTTATTTGTCTTTGTTAACTCGAAATGTTTGACTGGACAAAACCTATTTTCAGGGAGGCCCAAGGAGAAAAGTTACAGCAGACAAATTTTAAGATACTCATGACAAACCAAATTTGTACAAATATGTTACATAGATAGTTCTTAATACATCTAAATACAAATTGGTAATTATTCTGGTCTGACACTACATGAAGATAAAACATGCATTTTTTTCTGTGCTGACATTAAACATGTTATTAAATTCCAAGTATAAAACACTTAGTATGCAAACAGTTCATGTGCAATACATGTAATAAGTAGACATTAAATATGACTTATAAGACATGGGTAAGGAAGATTACAGTATAGCTGTCAAGAATAATAAATTTGAGGTAAGCGTTGTGAAACATTAGCCAGTAAGTAGATAATAGTTAAAGCTAGAAGAGGGGAAAAGGAATTCTATAGTTGATGAGCCAAGATCAGTGTGAGTAAGAATATTAAGATACTTATTGACATAGAACGTGGTTATAAGACAGTGATGGAGAGTATCTGAAAGAGATGGATAAAGTGGGAACGTCAGAAAGAAAATGAAATGTGAACAGGGAATTAAGGTAGGAAGGCAACTGAGGAGTAGTAGTAAAAGATTTGTTGTGTAGAACAGCATAGAGGTTTAAAGGGATGGGGATATGAGCTGAGAAAAGAAAATGGAGTTACCCATATGAGGAGCATGTGCATGACCAGAAAGTTGCCTGATCTTTTTTAGATATTTGGAATGGTGTTGATCTTTTTTAGGTATGTTGGAATGGTGTTGATCTTTTTTTAGGTATGTTGGAATGGTGTTCCAGAGTTTAAATACCTAATGAGAGTATAATGAGTTGCCTGCTTAGTTATTACACTGTGCTGTGATTACTAAGAGCTTATTGACTGAGCGAAGGTCTCATCCTGGTGAGTTGTGATACAGGATACCTTTTAGTGCTGGATGTTTGTCTGGTAAATGCATAAGAGTGTGTACAGTAATAAGTTGTGATCACATTAAATACTTAGGAAGTTCAAGGCAGTTTAGTTGATTCAGAGGTCTGCAGTGATTAGTCCTACCTATGAGGCTGGCAGCAAATTTGGCTTCTTTACTGTAGCAGGTGTTGAGTTTAATTTTAAGTGCAGTATTAAGGTAAGGCTGCGGTGGTGGTGCTACGGTAGCATTGTCGCCTCACAGTTAGACGTTGCCCATTCGATTCTTAGAGTGTCTTCTGTGTGGCGACATGCATGAATGGGCGTTCCTTCGTTGAAGGTTGTGCGTTAGGCCCAGCAAGCCAGCACGTCAAAATTTACTGCCAATCATTAGCGGACCGGAGTTCCACTGTGGCGACCCCTAACCGGGAAAAGCTGAAAGAAACAAACAATTAAGGTAAGCAAGAATAGGTGAGGCATATTGTAAGGATGGAGGAAGGGAGGTAGATACTAGTGTTTGTTTTGCATCATCTGTCAGGTAGTGTTTGGTTCTACAGAGGAAGATGAGTTTCTGGTGTGTTTTTTTAATGGCTTGCACTATGTGTTGGTCAGATATGACGTTATTGTTCATTAGGATGCACATAAGTTTTGTTTGGGGTATTTTTTCTATGCTGTTGGATGCGATTATTCTGAAAGATTGGCTTTAATTTTAGTATTTAGAAGTGAAGAACATATTTTTTGATTTTTATGACTTAAAGGTAGATTTGCATATTTTACACAAGTTTCAGTAGAAATAAAACAATTTGGGGTTATGACATAAGTACTGGTATGGATGGGGCTGCACATATAAGGATCGAGTCATCAGCATATTGAACTATGCTAGTGAGGCAGGTGATGGTAGGTAGTTTGTTTATAAAATGTTGAATAAGGGGGTAGCCTAATACTGATCCTCGGGGAACACCGACTGTGACTGCTAGGAAGTAGGAGAGATTTTGTTTTATTTCACTTTTTGCTGCCTGTCGGTAAGACATGGAACCATGAGAGAGAGGACTGAGTTAGGCCAAGGGAAGAAGGTTCAGTAATAAGACAACTACTGGATAATGTATGAAATATGTTTGATAAATCCAAGAATAGTGAAGACATCAAGTTATCATCATTCCTATGTTGGCTTATGATATTGATGAAGCTGAGGTAAGGATGGCGCCTTATCTTTTGAGGATCCCACTGCTGCTGAAATCTCGACATAAGTCTGTAATTTGTGTAGGGGTCAAGAGAAATGAAAGTTACAACTTATTTTACTTACACTAGCTCAGCTGAAGAGCCATAACCTGGATGGATTCCTCGTGACAGTATCTGCAGATCAGCTGAAGTGCCATTCCCTTCTGTGATACTTAATGAATGATTGTCAAAAATGGTGGGAAATCACTTCAGCCTAGATTGTATCATTATGCAGTTTTCTGAGATCAAAGGGGTTATGGCAAAGACGTTTTGTTATTATTGGAAGTGGTGGGAGAGACTCTTCAGTCTATGATGTATAGGGTTTCCTGTGATACAGGAGGTATGGCCAAGATGTTTTACTGTTACTGGAAGCCTTGCACTATGACATTTAATAATGAAGTAAAAACAATTGGAACTGCAAAAGCATGTAACAATTGTCTAATTAGTTCACAATAAATGAACCATATGCAGTTTAAAACAGTATAGAATGAACAACATCATAATGACAACAGCCTGACTAATCATACTCTATCTCACAGTCCTGCAAATTTACAACTTGAAACCGTTCTCCCTTCTTCTTAGTTTTTATCTTTTAGTTGTTTGGTCTGAGCATTCATTTAGAAAAAAACACTTTATATTTTCTTGTATGATAAACATTTCCAGGTTGACACGATTAAGATAACTGTTCTAAACTATAACTTCACCAAGATATAAGTGCTGACATTAATAATGATACCCAGTAAGCTCCCTCCAAACTCCCTCAGTTTTTGCCAGGCCAACAGACCATTTTATCAATATGTCCTTTATACAAACTACATAGTCCAGTCTTTCTTCTTTTTCTGGGGCTACAGTTATGCATATATTACTTTTGCTTGCCTTGTCCCCAAGTGCTATCAATTTGGACGTACAGATTAACTTCAACAGAGAATTGTTAACTTGTTTCTTTAGTACATTATTCTTTTGCTGTAGCAACAAAGTGGTATCTGCATATTCAAGCAGCACAATATCCACAATGACATCAATCATATCAGTTTTGGCCACAAACTTTTACACTTGCTCTTCATGCTTCATAACACAAGCCAACCAGTCAGCAATGACACCAAAGACTTTCTGATTTCTGGTTACTGCATATTTCCTATTCTGAAATCCATATCAGTATTTCAATTTCCCCATCTTGTACCAAAATTATCATTCTTCCATTATCACCACATTTCCTTTCGCTAGTTTTTTTAATGTACAGAACTGAGCTGTTTGCATTTCTCACAGTATATGTCTCAAAATGTTTTCAATGCACATTATTCACATCACTTTATAATGCTATTTTTATATACTTGGTTATTCTTTTGTAAATTTTTAAATAGTTAGGTATCATGGAAATGCGTTTCACTACTGTTTACTTTTAACAATAAATGCTGACTTCTTTGGTACTGGGACTCAAGGAATATCTTATGTACGGTTATCACCAACCTATTAAAGAAACACATTCAGTCTACTCACCCAGTTAACACGCAAGACATAAAATAAAGTTTTTGACTTCATAAAGTTATTATGGTTATAAATACAGTGCAAAAAAAACAATAATGTTCTTTTTACTATCCTTGAACTTAGCAACACTTACTTTGGGATTGCCTAATTTATGTAAGGATAAGAAAACTGAATTTTTCATTTCAAAATACTTCTTCCAGCAAGTGAAAACGGCATAAAAATTTCAGAAATATACAGAACAACTTCAAAATAACTAAATGCTGGTTTCTGTCAAAACAAGTTCTCAAAAAGTACAGTTTTGTACCTACCATAAATGTAGATGTTAGAGTGTTCACCCTGCTGCAGTCATCACACTTGGGTTATCCTGCCGTCAGGCGGCCCCGCAGTCGGCCTGAATTCCAAAGTCTTGGTCTGGCGTCGGTTGCTGTCGCTTCTTCCCTGACGTCAGTGTGCCAGGGGTATATAAGAGGCATCCGACGCCATTTTCTTCAGTTTTTCTTGCCCCAGATGTCAGGTGCCCCAATAGGTAGGCAAAATATATATATATATGTATATATATATATATATATATATATATATATATATATATATATATATACATATAGCTATATAAAAATAAAACAAAACCCTTAGGCACAAGCAAATACACCACAGAGGTAGTATAGGATAGGATAGAGTGGTAGAGATAAGTTCAGCTAGTTCAGAGGGGATGGAGGGAGGGTAACCTGTACTGCAGCAGGGTGAACACTCGAACATCTACATTTATAGGAGGTACAAAACTGTACTATGTTCATCGTGTTACCCTGCTGCAGTCATCACACTTGGGTTGAATCCCAAAGCCAAGGATGGGAGGTGGAGTCAAACAGGGTTAGAAGAAGTTAGTAGGCCCTGCAAAACTGCAGTGGCAAAACCAGTTCTAGTCTTAGAGTATAGAGGTAAGTGATAGTGTTTGGTGAAGGTGTGCACTGAACTCCAAGTTGCAGCTTCCAGAATATCCTTGGTTGGCACTCCCCTGAGAAAGGCTGCTGATGTAGCTGTAGCCCTGGTGGAGTGGGACCTAATGTTAGCAGGTACCGGTTTCCCATGATGTGTGTAGCAGAAATGTATGCAATGCCGTATCCATTTAGAAATGGTTTGTTTTGAGATAATTTTTCCTTGTGATCCTGTAGCATAGGCTACAAAGAGCTGGTCAGTTTTTCTGAAAGCCTTAGTTTTATCCAAGTAGTAACGTAATTGCCTGTGAAGTCCAAAGAGTGCAGGAGTCTTTCTCCTTTGTTCTGGGGATTTGGGAAGAAGGTGGGCAAGTGAATGGTTTAGTTTAGGGCCACACTGGATACCACCTTTGGCATAAAGAAAGGATTAGTTCATAGAGAGACTCTGTCTTGATGAAAAATGAGGAAAGGTTCCACTGCTATTAGTGCCTGTAGCTCTGAGACTCTTCTAGCTGAGGTTATTGCTAGTAGTAGGGCAGTTTTCCATGAAAGAAATTTTAAATCAGTTGTAAAAGCTGGTTCAAAGGGTGGTAGTGTAAGCTTTTCCAGAACAAAATTGAGATCCCAAGTAGGTGTTGGAGCTCTCCTTGGTGGTCTTAAGTTCTTAGCCCCTCTGTGGTACTGTCTTAGGAGTGGATGTGAGAATAAAGGAGGATCCATGCTGTAATGAGCTGAAATTGCTGAGGCGTGGATCTTAATAGATGAAAAGGAAAGTCCTTTGTGTAACATCTCAGTTAAATATTGTAGAATCTGAGGGATATTTGGATCAAGGGGATTTTGGCCTTTAGCCTGGTTCCAGGTGCAAAATCTTTTCCATTTGTCTGAATAGGTTTTCCTGGTGCTGGGCCTCCTGGCCTCCAGAATGACATCCATAACAGCTTTGGATAAAGGTGTTGGCTGGTTGTTTAGGTAATTTGCCATGCAGCCAGGTTTAAAGTCTTGAGCTGGCTGTGTAGAATCTGATTGTCTCGCTGGGTGAGCAGGTGAGGAATTTGTGGCAAAATCCATGGTGGGCCGTGGGCCATGTCCCTTAAAATTGGATACAATGCTGGCGTGGCCAGTCTGGTGCAATGAGTATCATTTGTGGCCTCTCTAATCTGACTTTCAGCAGTACCTTCGCTAGAAGAGGCAGTGGAGGGAAGGCATACACTGTTAATGTTTTCCAACTGAATGAGAGGGCGTCCACTTTCCAAGCTAGTGGATGGAAGGTCCCTGTGCAAATTTTTGAAGTTGGTGGTTGTGGGGGCTTGCAAACAGATCTATATCTGGGCGTCCCCATTTTTGAGCTATCATTGCAAATACTTGTGGATCTAGTTTCCATTCGTGTGGATCCATGATGTTTCTGCTTAGGTCTTCTGCCAATGTGTTTTTCTTTCTTGGCAGGAACTGTGCTTGTAATTGAACCTGGTAAGACAGTGCAGTGTTCCACAAGGTCATTGCTTGCCTGCATAGAGGGTAGGAATGTGTGCCTCTTTGCTTGTTTATGTACCACATTACTGTGGTATTGTCTGTCTTTATTATTAGTTGTCCTGGGTGTAGAAGGTCCTTGAAAGCTGTTAGGGCATTCTGTACTGCTGGCACTTCTTTTTGATTGATATGCAGATGCCTCTGATCTGTAGTCCATTTGCCCTGAATGCACTGCCCTGGCATGTGTGCTCCCCAGGCATAGTCCGATGCATCTTTTGTCATAGTTTGCCTGGCTGTGGGTAAGGTGAAAGGCTGACCCTTGTTGAGTTGACATGCCTGTGCCCACCATAGAAACTCCTGTTGAAGGCAGGGAATGAGTGGTATCATTGTTTCCAAGCTGTGGCTGTGCTGAGTCCATACACTTTTCAGGTACTATTGTAATTTCCTCATATGCAGTTTTGCAAATGGTATTAGTAGTATGCAAGATGCCATGAATCCCAAGGCCTGCAGAATTTTTCTTGCAGGGAGTTGGGTCTTTTTTGCCATTATTTTGAAAAATTGAATCAGCTGTCGTTGCTTGTCTGGCATGAGATAAGCCATCTGGGCCGTGGTATTCAAGCTGGCACCCAGGAATATTACATTTTGTGAGGGCACTAGTTTTGATTTCTTTTCGTTTACTGTGTACCCTAGGCAACGTAGAAGGTGTTTGACAAATGCCAGATGCTTTAAAAGAATGTCCTTTCTGCTTGAATAAGGCAGTCGTCCAGGTATGGATATATTTTATTTCCTCTTTGTCTGCAGTATGCAATTACTGGTGCCAGGCATTTTGTGAAGACCCTGGGTGCAGTAGATAAGCCAAAGGGCAGTGCAGAGAATTGATAATGCGTTGAACCTGCAATGAAGCAGAGGTATCTTCTGCAATTTTGTCTGATAGGGACATGCAGGTATGCCTCCTTGAGGTCCAAAATGACTAGCCAAGCATTTTTGCCCAGCATGGGAAGAAGCTGCTGTAGTGTTAGCATCTTGAATTTTGGTACTTGCAGATAGGTGTTCAGAATTGAAAGATCCAGAATGGGCCTCCATGCTTTTTCCTTTCTTGGGACTAGGAAGAGTCTTGAGTAAAATGCTTGTCCTTGCCCTGTGTAGGTACCTGTTGAATGGCTCTCATGTCCATGAGAGCTGTAATTTGTTTTGTGCCTCTGCCCATTGATTTAGTGGCAGGTTTGGCATTCCTTTGATCCTTGGTAAGGTATGAAAGTGGAATCTGTATCCTTGAGAGACAATGTTTAGAACCCATTTGTCTTTTGTGATGATGTGCCAGTTGTCTGCAAAAAATGCTAGTTTTCCTCCCAAGGGAGTTGCCAGGAGAGATTTGATTGGTAGTTTGAGGATAGAGTCATTGTGTTTGTCTTCTGCTAGCTTGGGGCCTGTCTTCTCCTCCTTTCTGGGTAGCAGTACCGCACTGGCGAGGTTTGTAAGGGCCCTGTGACTGACCTCTGCCCCTTGGGCATCTGTATTTGCCCCTCTGTGATCTGTCAGAAGCTGGAAAGGACCAGTTTTTTGTTGGCCAATTTCTGCTGAAACGAGGGGGGTTGTACCTGCAAAAAAATCCTTGACCATTTGCATAGACTTTACCGTATCCTCCATTTTCTTTAAAACCTCTTCTGCTTTGACACCAAATAATACATCCTGCTGTAAAGGTGCATCCAATAATTTTGCTTTAACATGGTCAGGAAGGGTTTGTTCTTTTAACCAAGCATGTCTACGTATGACAGAGCCAGTAACAGCTGCTCTACAGGAAGCTTCCAATGAATCAAATCCGGATTGTAAAGTATGTTTGCCCACCTGTTCAGCTGCATGCAACAGATCCTGCATTTCCTTGAATTCAGACTGTTCTGAATGTGTGCTCATTTTTTGTTTTAACTGAGACATTAGGAATTGCTGATATTTCAACATGTGAAACTGGCAATTTAATGCTCTCATAGCCAGAGTTGCTGAGGTGTATATTTTCTTTCCCCATCTATCTAGCTAGGGCTCTGGAATCCCTTTCAGAGGGCACAGGATTTTTAGCCATAGAAGCTTTAGCTCCCTTAGGACCCTGGGAAATTGTTTCTGGGTCAGCTACAGGGCTTTTATAAAGGAATTTGTGTGAGTCAGGTACTCTGTAGTATCTGTCTGGTTTGGCTGGAGCAGGAGGTAGAGAGTCTGGATTTAAACTAGACTCCAAGTAAACATCATCCACAATATCTAAAACAGGAGGGATAGCAAGAGGTCTGTGCTGGGGTAGTAAAAGGAACTCTCGGAGCCTTTTCTTAGAATCTGAGTAATCCTGGCCTTCCCAGTGGAAATGTTCCCTCATGATATGTAAAGTTTCCCCAAAGGATTAGACTTCAGGGGGAGATGCTGAGGGAATAGAGTCTTCAGCATCAGAGTCTTCATAAGGTGGAAAAGTGTAATCCTGTTCCTCAGAAGAATCTGAGGAGAGTGAAACCTGGTCAGAGGATGCATAATCCTCCTCTTGTCTTGGTCTTTTATCAGGAGGGGAATGGGAACCCCTGATAAGGTTAATCAAATCTTCAGCCATCTTAAGCATCTGTTTCTTAGGCATGGGGCCTTGAACTGTAGACTGATGTACAGTTTTCTTAGGTTTTAAAGGAGTTTTAAGCTTAGCATAAGATTTAATGGTGAGTGTAGTCGGTCTGAAGACACCTTCTGCAACTGAAGGTGTTTCCACTGCACTGGTGTCTACTTCTGCTCCGGTGTCGGAAGATAGCTGCATCGGCCTAGTAGGCTCTACTTGGGAATCTGCAGCTGTCTGGGGTTCCAGTTCTGCGGTCATCAGGGGCTGCGTAGGCGCCTCACTGAAAACCGGAGAACCGACGACAGGCCCAGCTGAGGCCTCGAAGTCTGGCTTGTTCCTAGGCTGCCTGTCCTTATCCTTGCGTTTTTTATGTATGGTGGTCGTTGGCTGCTCCGATGGTATGATATAATTAAATTTCCTACCAAAGTAATGCCGTGCGAAGTCAAAACGGCATTTGATAGTTCGTTTATTAAACCTAGCACAAAACCGACAACCTGTGACGTTGTGGTCTGGGCCTAGGCAAGGAATACAATAGGAATGGAAGTCCTTATGAGGTATTTGCTTCCCACAAGAAATGCAATTGTTATCTTTTTCTGACATCGGACTGAGGCAAGAAAATGTTCCCCGATGGGGTACTTTGCTTTATTGAAGACTTCGGACTGTAATTCAAATCGAAAATCTCAGGTGTCGGCCGACCGGCACTTGCGAACTGCTTCTGCTTCGGGCACCGCACGGCAAGAAAGACTGAAGAAATGGCGTCGGATGCCTCTTATATACCCCTGGCGCACTGACATCAGGGAAGAAGCGACAGCAACAGACGCCGGACCAAGACTTTGGAATTCGGGCCGACTGCAGGACCGCCTGACGGCAGGATAACCCAAGTGTGATGACTGCAGCAGGGTAACACGATGAACATCTGTACTACTTTTAGGTACTGAGGGAAAAAAAATTGTTACATATATTGAACAAGTAACATTACAAACTCCACAGCCTAAGATAGACATTTCTTATACCTACCAAAACAGGAAGTACCTTCCTCTAGTTCAGATTTTAGTAAACTAAAGCACAAAATGTTACTTAAGGAAATTTTTAATTAAATACAGCTCTTTGTCAAGCAGGAAGATTGTGAAAATTCATCTTCTCACAGTCATCAAATCTTGACATCTGGACACCTAGGCTGGACAGAACTTCCACAGTAATCTGCTGGTTTAACCCTGTACTATGACCCGGGATTTTACAAGAAAGCCAACTACCCAATAGCAAGGAAAACACTTGCAGACATTTACGATGAAGTTCTGCCCATCTAACTTTGAGATGACCTACAAAATTAAGCAAAAGCATTCATGTATAGGTTTTGACACTGATTAAGGCTGGTGCCATGAAAGTTGCATGGTTACTATCAAAAGCATATCTGATGTTAAAGGGTAAACATTACAGTTGTTCAATAACTTTCTTTGAGTCCTGATACTGTCAGATTAAGTATGCTGAAGGCAACTTTTCAAAAGTCTCAAGTTTGCCCATCTTCCACTGTTTTCTACTGTGGAGTAAGTATGTATTAAGTGGAGGGTGAGTGTTTTCCAGTTTGTCAGTTTCTTCACTGTTGTGCAATGTGGATTTGGTATATAAGTCTGGGGCAGAGCCTCCATCAACTTGGTATTGGAACTCAAGAAATATCCTTTGTACAGTCACTACTAACCCATTGAAAAACACATTCAGTCCAGAATTGACAGAAGCCCTTCTGTTTTTCTTTTCTGATCAAGAAATCCTGAACTGCAGCTCTGGACTAACAAACAAGCAATGCCTGGTACAGGATCATATGCACCAACTAAGTAAACAACTGATGGCCAGCGTCACCATGTTGTATGCAAACTTGCCAGGTCTATCAAAAGGCCCTAAAAAATCAGGATGAAGAGGCCATGTTTCAAGGATGAATGTATTTATGCTGGGCACAGAAATTACTAAAAAGTCAGTTTATGGAATGCTTACAATATAATCACAGTCCACATGCACTGCATATAAGAAGTCTGCTTTTTCCTGGAGGAAGATTTATTTATTAAGCATTACTGGTTATATTTTTAAAGTTCATACTAAATATGACTGCAGATCAAAAGTTCTGGGATACTTATAGTGCTAATGCATCAGGCAAATATTCTCCTTCTCAAATCAGTTCAGGGTTTCTACCTTGTTTATACACAAGTAACATCTGCCACTAGAGAAGCTAATGGTAATGAGTCTGTGTCCCACTATTTGAGCTCTGTAAACTACTCTGTGGAAGAAGGAGAAGATGGACAGGATGGGTTCTGCACTACTTAATTCAAAGGACCTGTGGAAAAAACATCTTCAACTGAAACCAGGAGGCTCACATTCCAAACTGCTCTTTGGAAGAAGATGGACTAGATGAGTTACGTATTACTTTATGTTTTTCCTGTGCAGGAAACAGAATTCAAAGCACTTGTGAAAAAAAAACACCTTCAACTGGAACTAGGAGGCTCACATACCCGGTGACAGTACTTTACTGACATCAATGACACTTTCATCTGTATGAAACAAACTCGGCTAAAGCAAGGGAATGTGATGCAAGTCTTGATAAGGTGACAGAAAATTATGTCTATATCAATTGAAGCCAAACATTTGCAAGCTGTTAAAAGTTAGTCTCTCATTAGAACTGTCACATTCTTTGACAAGGAATTGTGCTTCGTGGTGTTGGTAGGGATTCTTACATATGCATTAGAATGCCAAACCCTGACAACTATTGCCTGTTTATTTTTTGGTCCACAACTTTAAGACAATTTTTTTTCTTTTACTCCCTCATCATCTTTGAGATGAGGAGGTACAAACTGAGAACAGCCTAAGGTGTCAGATGACCAAGTTAAGGTTCTGTTGTCTAGTAATATGCATTCTTACAATGCTGAAAATGATTGTTATTCATCTGATGCTGGAAGAAGATTACACTGTGCTCTGATACTATTGCTGGGGTATGCAAAGTATGGAAGCAGTAAAAGTACTAGACCTGATCTATAAAGTCTGGTGCTTTGGTATCTTCAGTCGTACTTCTCTGACAGTCTGTGTGACAGTATTAAAGCTACCCCAGAAGTGGAATGGCTTTTTCTTACAGGAGGTTTCAGAGCTAGACATTGCAGAGGAAAAAGTACAGTTGTGTACACGTACCATAAATGTAGATGTTTGAGTGTATTCACTGTTGCAGTCATCAGACTTGAGTTATCTGCCTGCAGGTAGCCCTCAGTCAGCCTAAATACCAGAGACTTAGTATTTCTGCATCAGTTGCTGTCACTCCAGGACTGACGTCAGGTTGTCATGGGTATAAAAACAGGCAGCCAATGGCATTACATCAGGTTTTTCTTGCCCCAAATGTCAGGAGTCCCCCAATAGGGAGCTAATCTATGGTGGGAAAATCACCACCAGTAAAAAGTAAATACCAATACCCCTGCCAGGGGAGAGTAATATACACAGAGAGGAGAGAGGAGAGAAGGGGGCTGAATGGAGGGAAACCAGGGCTGCAACAGTGAATACACTTGAATATCTACATTTATGGTAAATGTACACAACTGTACTATGTTCTTCGTGTTTCACTGTTGCAGTCATCACACTTGGGTTGATTCCCAAAGCTGAAGAAAGGGTGGAGGCAGTTAAGAAGAGTTTGGGCTGGCTAGTATAACCTACAGGACTGCAGCTGTAAAACCCGCCCTGAATTTGGAAAATATAGGCAGGTGGTAATGCTTGGTGAATGTGTGTACAGAATTCCAGGTAGCAGCTTCCAGAATGTCCCTTGTAGGGACTCCCCTGAGGAATGCTGTAGAGGTAGAAGCTGCCCTAGTGGAATGTGTTCTGACCCGCTGAGCGGTTGGTTTCTCATGGTGTTTGTAGCAGAAATGAATACAGTGTGCTATCCATTTGGAAACTGTCTATTTTGAAATGGCCTTGCCCTCTGGCCCTGGTGCAAAACTGAGTAATAACTGGTCAGATTTCCTGAAGGGCTTAGTCCTATCCAGGTAGAATCTGAGCTGTCGGTGCATGTCCAAGGAGTGCAGGATCCTTTCCCCTTTATTTTAAGGGTTAGGGAAGAAGGTTGGCAAATGGATAGATTGGTTGAGAGCCCCAGTGGACACCACTTTAAGCATAAAGGAAGGATTAGTTCTGAGGGAGACCCTGTCAGCATGAAAAATAATGAAGGGTTCCACAGCTATAAGTGCTTGTAGCTCAGACACTCTTCTAGCTGATGTGATGGCCAGAAGCTATGCTGTTTTCCAAGAGAGGAATTTTAACTCTCCTGACGCTGTAGGCTCAAAAGAGGTAGCGTGAGCTTTTCCACTACAAAGTTAAGGTCCCAAGCAGGGGTGGGTGCTCTCCTTGGTGGCCTTAAGTTGTTTGCCCCTCTCAGGAACTGTTTGATGAGAGGGTGTGAGAAGAGGGGTGACTCGGTGTTGTAATGAGCCGAGATGACAGAGGCATGGATCTTACTGGAGGAGAAGGATAGGCCTCTGTGGAGTAGATCTACTAAGTAATCCAGGATTAGAAGTAGGGAGGGTAGAGCTGTGTCCTCTCCTTTAGACTGAATCCAGGGGCAATACTTTTTCCACTTATCAGCATAGGATTTCCTTGTACTGGGTCTTCTGGCTTCCAGAATGACGTCCAGCACCTGTTTGCTTAGGCTGATCACTGGGGGAGAATTCAAAGAATAAGCCAGGCTGCAAGATTCAGGGTTTGCAGTTCTGGATGCAAGATCTGTCCCCCACTGCTGAGTGAGGAGGGTCGGGCTCTGGGGTAGGTGCCAGGGTGGCACCGGTGACAGGCTGCACAGTAGTGGATACCAGTGCTGGCATGGCCAGTCCGGGGCAATTAGGATTGTCCTTGGTCTGTCCTGTCTTATCTTGAGCAATATTCTTGAGAGAAGGGGCAGAGGGGGAAATGCATAGATTGAGAGGTTTACCCACTGGAAGGATAGGGCATCCACTTTCCAGGTCCTGCTGTGAGGTGTCCTGGTGCAGAATTTGCTGAGCTGGTGACTGTAGGGGGAGGCAAAGAGATCCACCTCTGGGGGCCCCCATTTCTGAATCAGAGGGCTGAAGGTACTGGGCTCTAATTGCCACTCATGTGGGTCTAGGAGATTTCTGCTCAAGTCGTCTGCCAGTGAGTTTTGTTTGCTTGGCAGGAATTGAGCTCGCAGATGAACCTGCATGTCCATGGCCGTGTTCCACAGGGCCATGGCTAGCCTGCAGAGTGGGTAAGAGTAGGTTCCCCCCTGCTTGTTGATGTACCACATAACTGTGGTGCTGTCTGATTTTATTAGAAGGGGTCCTGGTGAGAGTAGGGATCTGAAAGCTGTTAGAGTGTGCTGAACAGCTAGCATCTCTTTTTGGTTGATGTGCACATGAATTTGACTTGGGCTCCAGTGGCCCTGAATGCACTTGTCGTCCAGGTGTGCCCCCCAGGCATAGTCTGATGTGTCTATGGTTAGGGTCTGGGGGACGTGGGGTTCAGTAAAGGGAAGTCCTTTGTTGTGGTTGCATGCTGCTGCCCACCAAAGAAACTCTGTCCTTAGACAAAGTATGATAGGAATGACAGTTTCCAGGTCCTGAGCATGTTGGCACCAAAGACTTTTTAAGCACCACTGAAGTTTCCTCATATGCAGTCTGCCATATGGAATTAGTAGGATGCAAGTGGCCATGAACCCTAGGGCCAGCAAGATTTTCCTTGTAGATAGCTGGTTTCTGGTGGCCATTTGAGTGAAGTAGCCTGTCAGATAGACTTGTTTTTCTGGAGTAAGGAATGCCATCTGTGATGTTGTGTCCAAGCTTGCTCCCAAGAATACAATCTTTTGACTGGAGACTAATTTTGATTTCTTTTCATTGACAGTGTACCACAGGGAGGTTAGAAGGTTCTTTACAAATGTCAGGTGCTGCAACAGCATTTCCTGACTGTCTTCCTGAATCAGGCAGTCCAAGTACAGGTAAATGTGAATTTTTCTCTGTCTGAAGTAGGCAATGGCTGGAGCCAGGTATTTTGTGAATACTCTGGGAGCACTGGATAAGCCAAAGGTAAGTGCAGAGAACTGATAATGCATAGATCCTGCCCTGAAGTGTACGTACTTCCTGCATGAGTCCCTGATAGGGATGCACAGATAGCTTCTTTTAGGTCTAGGGTGGCTAATCAGGCATCTTTGGCCAGCATAGGAAGAGGCGGCTGAAGGGTGAATATTCTGAATTTTGGTACCACCAGGAAGGTGTTTAGAATGGAAAGATCTAGGATTGGGCGCCAAGTACCCTCTTTTCTGGGTACCAGGAAAGTCTGGAATAGAACCCTTGACCTATCTGTTCCACAGGAAAAGGCTGAATTACCCTTATGGAGAGCAGGGATTGAACTTGGTTTTGTGCCTCTGCCCACTGGTTTGGAGGTAGGTCTGGTAACCCTTTTGGGGTTGGCAGTGAGTGGAAGTAAAATTTGTACCCCTGGGATACAATGTTGAGGACCCATCGTTCTTTGGTCATGGAAGTCCAGTTTTTTGCATGATGGGCAGGTTTTCCTCCTAGGGGCACGAGCAGCTGGGCAGAGGTGGGGAGTGAAGTTGAGAAGTCATTGTGAATTCTTTCCATAAGGGGGTGGCTTAGCGCTCCCTGTTTTAGAAGTGGAGGCACTCCATTGCTTAGATCTCTGCATACCCTGAGACTGTAGTCTGGGGGGGGGTCTGTTTCCCCTAGGTCTAGTTTGAGGGGGCTGGAAAGGAACAATGCTTCGAGGGGAAATGCCTACTGAATCTACTTGTTAGAAATCTTTGACTGTCTGCATCGATTTAGCTTTTTCTTCCATCTTTTTAAGAACCTCTTCTGCTTTCGTGCCAGACAGATTGTCATTGTTCAACGGAGCATCTAGTAATTTTGATTTTACATGGTCTGGCAAGGTCAAGCCAAGCATGCCTTCTCAGTACAGAACCAGTGACTGCTGCCCTGCAAGATGTTTCTAGGGTGTCAAAGCCACATTTCAAAGTATGCTTGCTGACTTGGCTTGCAGAATGCATAAGCTCTTGTAATTCTTTATTTTCTGCCCAGTCTATAAAGGTAGCTAATATTTGCTTAATAAGTTCCATAATATGTTGTTGGTACTTCAGCTTGTGAAACTGGCAATTCAAAGCCCTAATGGCGAGCGTTGCAGAGGTGTATGCTTTCTTACCCCATCTGTCTAAAGCTCTGGAATCCCTGTCTGAAGGGGTGGGATTCTTAGCTGTAGTTGCTTTGATAACTTTAGCCCCCTGGGAGATGACCTCTGGGTCAGCAGTAGGATTTTTGAAAAGGAATTTGTGAGAGTCAGGAGCAGGGGGTGAAGTATCAGAAGTTGGACTGGATTCCATAAAGACATCATCCACAATATCCAGGAATGGGGGTATTGCTAAAGGCCTATGTTGTTGCGAATCTATACATTCTCTGAGTCTCTTTTTGGACTGAGGATAGTCTTGGCATTCCCAGTGGAAATGCTCTCTTAAAGTATGTAAGGTTTCACCAAAAGAAAAATCCTCTGGAGGAGAAGAAGAGGGAATGGATCCCTCTGCATCTGAATCCTCATAAGCAGATAAAGGCATGTCTTCATAATCAGATACCTCAGAGTCTTTGGACTCTTGGTCTGTTAAAGCTGCTGGGGACAGGTCTCTTTTTCTCTTAGAAGGGGAAGGCTGGCTTCCCCTAATCAGCATAATAAGGTCTTCTGCCATTTTAAACATTTGATGTTGTGGCAAGGAAACAGGTGCTTGAGTTTGGGTCGTCATTTTTTTTAGGCGTAGCTCGTACATTTGGCCTTAGAAACCCAGTAGTTTTAGACAGAACTGACGACGTGAAGGAAGTCATTGGTTTGTGTCGCATATCGATAGTGCGAAGAACTTCCTCAGAAGCCGGTGCCTGCTCAGCGGCTCCGGACCAATCCAAGGTAGAGACAGCCGCAGGTTCTGTAGTCGAAGAAGAGTCGAGTGGCATACCGGACTCTGAACGCGTCTTGGAAGAGGCCTGCAAATCCAATAAAGTGGGCATTGGGGGCTGCGAAAGCACCTCACTGAGTACCGGTGAACTGGCGACTAGCTCAACGGAAGCATCATTGGCAGTTTTGGACCTGTGCGGTTTGTCTCTGTCTTTATCCTTACATTTTTTTGGAAGATCGGTAGTTGGATGGCTTACTGAAGCCATTTCAGAATATGGAGATCGAGAAAGAATGTATTAGCGACAATAAGGGCCCGTCGATGAATAGTTCTGGCATCAACAAGGCAAAAAAATGACAGCGCGGTACATCTTGGTCTGGGCCAAAACAGGTTACTCAGTAAGAATGGAAATCTCGGTGTGGTATTTGCTTTCCACAGGCGAGACAATTGTTAACTTCTTGTGACATCGGTTAGAGCAAGAAAAAAGGATCCCCAATGGAATACTTAGCTTTAGAAGACTTCAGAATGATTCAATTCGGAAACGTAGTCCCTGAACTTTTGATCAGGTAGTGGCCGACCGGCACTCGTGCGAACTGCTTCTGCTTCAGGCTCCTCGGCAAGAAAGACTGATGTAATGGTATCGGCTGCCTGTTTTTATACCCCTGACGACCTGACATCAGTCCTGTAGCGACAGCAACCGATGCAGAAATACTAAGTCTCTGGTATTCAGGCCGACTGAGGGCTACCTGCAGGCAGATAACCCAAGTGTGATGACTGCAACAGTGAAACACGAAGAACATCTATTATTTGGAGGACAACTGCAATGGTTTATATTTGTGTGTTGTCATCATAAGGTCTGCATTGCTTATTATTGACTTAGTCCTCAGTTCTCCTTTCTTCTGACTGCTTTTTCATCTTACAAATTCAACACTTGAAAACATTCTGGCAGTATTACAAACATATGGAATGCAACAGAAACAGATTTTAAAATCATTAATGTTATAAAATGGACACATACATAAAAAATAGAAGGAAATTTCTGGGCACATTATGCATAAATCAAATCCACTTACTAGTAGCATTCAAAGCAAATTGAAATGGAATGAGGCAAGCAAAAAAATCCCAGCTGTGAACTCACAAAACTTCTTTACCCAGAATAATCCCAAATGTGTCATTTAAGTGACAGAATGTTGTTTAAAGGTGAAAAAAGTGAAGAAGAACAATGGAAGGCCCACCAGGAGTCAGTTGATGACAGTATTAACTAAAGCTTTTAGACAGCCATTCAAGTTGTTACTCAAGCAAGCTGTGGGAACAAATGAAGAACTTGTGGGAACTGCCACCTTCCTTGCCATATACATTTGAATGCTGAACTTAGCCAACATCTCATGTGTGAGCACTATATCTTTGTGGGACAAAATTTCAGTGATTCTGATAGCTGAATGAATTACATCCCATACTGTGGTATTTGATTCAACAGCTCTCCCAAAAAAAAAAAAAACACATCAAAAAGGTTTGGAAACTGAAATGTTCATCTCCCTTGGTGAGCAATAAAACAGCATATTATCAGTTCTTTACTGACTCTCATTGGCCATGCAACAGTTTAACTTTCATATATGATACGCACTGATTATGCTTAATCTATTGCTTTATGAGAAAAAAGTAAACACACATATGGTTACACATGAACTGACGTGGTTTTACTGCATTTGGCCTTACATTCATTTCAGTCATAACAGTACAGAGTTCACTTGAAAACATCACATCTCTATACACAAGTACTAGAATGGAAAACTCTATACAACATAACTCTGGCTGCTACTCCCTCTCCTACAGTAAATATGTTGCTCTTTTCACTTAGGAATTTACTGCTTTTTCAGGTCAGAATGCAGTTATTAAAAACACTCAGTTGATGCAAATGGTGGGTCAATACAACACAGAATGGGTGTAGATGTGCATCACACAACAGCGAGGGGATAAAAGGAGAGTATGATACTTGGAAGCAAGACACCTCAGTTTTTAAGAATAGGTGATATAACTTGAATGTCTTAACTGCTGTTCCAGGAATATGTCTCTACTGATCTGTGCTAACATCAGTTCATGTATTAAGCAACTTCTCATAATTTAACTTGTCTGCATACAGTTTCAAGTACTGTATCTGAAAGTTATACATATTCATATAGAATGAAAAAAATGCTTAATGTCTGCAGAAAATATAAGCTGGATGACTATATATGAAGACAACAACTACGACTTTCACGGCACTGTTATTGGTTAACTTGTAAATAGAGAAGCAGATTCTAAAAAAACAAAAAGCTTAACATTCTACACTACAAAAAACTCTTAATAACTGAGTTGGTGTTGTAGTATTTATCAATGAAATATTTACCTACAAATCTTTCTACCACTTGTTTCTAATAAAATTATTAATTCGAACTTAGCAGCACAACAGTATTTTGGTGCAACTAGGCTACAAACTTATCTGAATGTTTCTTTCAAGGGGGGTTAAAATCAGTAAAAGAAAAAAGAATCCACAAAAATACATTTTCTTGTCTCTGGGCATTAACTTTGCGTTAGGATAGTGTTGTCTTCACATAGACTCAAATAATGGTATTAGTCATTCATTTCCTTGTACACGTACACCCTATTGCGTGTTGACAGATTTATAAGGATGCACTGGCCGCCGTGGGTGTTGCATGGGGTCCTAGACGACAGCCTTTGAATCCTTGCAGTCCTGAGCAATGGTGCCTGAGTTAGTCTGTTTATTGTCTGCCTTCTCACCCAGATGCTTGACTTGTCTGAAAGATAAATGCAGCAGAAAGAGCTCTTGAGTTTCAGAGTTACACATTTCAAGACATGTTTATTAGCAGCTGCAACCTCAGATTCAAAGGTCATCATGAAAGGCGACATCTTAAAGTGAAGTAACAAAATTGATGTTCAGATAACATTTGCAGTGAGATCATGTGGAACCTGCTTTGATGAAAATGCAAGATAAGTCAACATTTTGTTATACAATTCTTTAAAATACCTCTTCTTGATTCTGTAAACAGCAAGTTAATTACCTGAATGGCCTGAAAATGGAATGTTCTTTATTTCTTTATACTATTTTTTTTCAGGGGGCACATATAAAAAACTGACCCTTCAAAGCTATGTCATTGTAAAACATTCTTAAAATACAACTTGGAAGTCTTCCCCCTTTTAGGCACCAACTTAAGACTACAATTTACCTAGCACAGACATCTATCTGTCTTCTCCATTTTACGTTTGGAATACTGAGCTCTGAGAACCCAGTAATAACAAAACCAAGCTATTGATTTAGCAAGCAAACTGTGTTTTTAAATTATTATTCATCCAGATTCTATTTTTAAGCATGTGCGTATGCGTGGGCAAACACACAGACAGACACAGACACACAATGACACAATAGGATTATACCAACTGGCAGTCATTTATGCATTGTTTCTGCTTTAACGTCATGATGTGGATATTATAAAACTTTAGCAAATTGGAGTGACCATTTATATGCCTGTTAAGAACCATTACTGGAAAGACCACATATCAGTCTGAGTAATAAATGAAGGGGTTAGTGTGCTGTACTGTTTTTTTAGAAACCAGATGCTCAAAACAGCAAAATGGGGAATAGATAGTCAGACATTTTCACAAAAGCACTACCTGTGTGACATATTGATGAAAATCTGCTAAAGAAATCAGAAATGTTCAGATTTTGTCGTGGGGGGGGACTTTATTACTCAGTAACCATGAGAACTCTGTATGACCGACAGCTCTGTCATCTCATCTGCACTACAACAAATTATTTAGGGTAAAAATTTAAGAAAATCAAAGTCTTTGGTTTTAAACTCAGGTTAATTACTGATCACAAACAAAGCTTTCAAGGAACATGCAAACACTGTGATAAGGTAACTAAATCACTAACTAGGAATATTACACTGCATTAAAAAGCACAGAGTGGAGGCCCAAAAATTAGATCAAGAACTATTCTTCTACCAAGATTGTTTTATGCATATAAATGTTTTGCTAGCCTGAGTCTACTTTCCCCTAATTAGAAAAAGGCATAACAGCATGCATTCTATATACCAGATTTGTCATTAGTGTACTGTCAAATACAACATGATGCAGAAGTACGCTAAACTGCACAAACTTCAGGAATCACTTAACTTGTAACAAATTAACTCATGCTTTTAACATTACACAAAAGCGCCCATGCCTCATCCAACATACTAAATAAGCATCTCAGCATCCAGCAAGGCATTAAAATCAGTGTTGCAACATATGCTGAATGTTCTTAAAAACAGCTCACCTAGGCAGAACATAACCTTTGCCTACAGAACAATCTAACACTAAATCTAAGGGGGACTGTCTTAATGAGTTTAAAAGCACTATTAAGAAATTCTATTTCAGTATAACAAACTGTCAAAGATATATATAAAGACACCCATTATCCTTTTCTACATGAAGTATTCACCTAATAACTATATCATGCTATATTATAGAATTGTATAATTAAACTTACCATAACAATGAATGACCACTGCTGCAGTAGCCTTAGTTATATGGGTTATATCCTGCCAAGGATATAACAGCTGCCAGCTTTCAAAGCGTTAGGGCACATTTCATGTGCTCAAACTGTCTAGCAGCTTGAGCTTTCCTGACTAAACATTTGGGCTGCCAAGGCGTTCAGAGCTATCCTGCCATCAGACGGAGAGAAGATTAGCCCTGAAAAGACAATCCTAGGAAGAACAAAAAATAAATAACCACACCCTGGCATAGACAACACATCAAAAAACAAGGGGGATGGAGGGAGGAAGACAGTGGCTACTGCAGCAGTCATCATTTGAATATATACTGTTATGTTAAATTTATATACACAACTGCACTATGTTCATCATATTGATCACTGCTGCAGTAGCCTTAGCTATATGTGTATAGTACTCTAGCTTACTACATTTGAGAGGTGGAAGAGGAGTCCAGGAACCCCTGCAGAATGGTCTTAGCAAAGACTAATCTTGGCCTACAGAAGGAATCAAGCTTGCAGTGCTTTGCAAAAGTATTTACGCAGGATCAAGTTGAAGCTTCTAGAATACTTCTAGAATCCAACTCTTTTCAAAAAGCCAATGATGAAGCCAAAGTCCTGAAAGAGAGGGCCTTGACCAGGACTGGAATAATTTTGTTGTGGTAATTATAACAAAAGTTAATAGTCATACACAATCATTTGGAAATAGTCTGTTTTGACACAGGTTTTTTCCCTTCTTACTTTCGAAAAAATAAACAACTGATCTGAAGATCTGAAAAGATCTAGTTTTGTCAAGATAGTACCTGAGTTGTCTGTGGATATCCAAGGTATGGACCTTTTCCTCTCAGTTTTGGAATCCGGAAAGAAAATAGGGGATGGACAGTTTAGCTTAAAGTAAACTTGGATCCACTTTAGGCATAAAAGGATTAATTCACAAAGAAACCCTGTCCCTGTGGAAAATGAGACAGACTTGATTCACCATAAGAGCTTTCAACTCGGATACCCTTCTAGCAAAGGTCAGAGCAAGTAAAACTGTTTTTCATGATAAGAACTTTAAGTCATCTGGTTAGCTGATTCAAACAGAACAAAACTGTTTGCTTCTCTAAGACAAAATTAAGATTCCAAGGAGGAGCCACCAGTTTTCTTGGAAGCCACTTATGCAAAATCACTTTCAAAAATATTTTGACATTAGAATGATTTGAAAGAGGAGGATTCATGGGTAGACATGTTGAAATGGCAGATAAATCTGACAGAGGAGTAAGAAAGGCCATAGGAAAGTAACTCAAACAAATATTGTAGAACTAGAGAACAACTAGCCCTAAATGGGTGTTGGTTATATTGTTAGCACAATCTAAAAAATCTCTTCCATTTGCTAATATCTCATTTTCTAGTAGAAGGCTTTCTTGCTTCCATTACTACCTGCTGCACATCCTCAGTACACAACATTATCATCAGGCAGTCAGCTGAAGTTGACTGGTGTTAGAGTGTATGAAACATCCCTGTTCTTGTGTCAGTAGATCCAGTCTGTGAGAAAGTTTGTGGTAACTGCCCATGGTCATTTCTGAAAAAGGGAAAAACATAGTTGCCTGGGCTAGAAAAAAATCATCACAATGACCTTGGCGGATTCTTTCTGAATCTTCAGAAGTGCTCTGGATATTAATGGGAAGAGTGGAAAAATATTGGAACATTCCTGTCCAAGGAAAATTAAAGGCATCTGTTTTCAAGCTTTCTTGCACGGAGTCCTGGAGCAGAATTTTGCCAGCTGATTGTTCAGAGAGGAGGCAAAGAGGTGTAGTCAAGGAATTCCCCACAGATGGATCAACTCTTGGAATGCCTCCAGTCAATTTTCCATTCATGAGGATCTACCCTTGTCCTCCTCAGCTTCTCTGCCACACAGTTTTGCCCTGAAGGTTTACAGGATGTTTGTAGAGTGAGTGTGTGCTGTGAAGCTATATCCCAAGCTAACATGGCTAGTCTGCAGAGGAGGGTACCACCTGGTTTCCCCTTGCTGGTTGATGTACTGCATGACTGTGGTACTGTCTGTAACAACTTGAAGAGGCCCCTGGGCTAAAGATGATTTGGTGAGTTGACTGCCTTGATCAGGGCAAGTATCTTATTTATGTGCTTGCATCTGTCCTTGGTGTCCTCTCGCAGGACCAAAAAGAATGCCTCTTCTTTTCCCATTGAAGGGGCCTCCAAGAGACACAGAGGATGGGGCTGATCCCCGGGTCCATAGTGGCTGCAGGTGCCAAGCCGAAGGGATCTGGGGTAAAGGATGAGTGGCCTAAGGAACAACTAATGGTCACAGCAGAGTCACCCACCTGCAGCTGAAGCAAAATGCTAGCCTGCTGTGATTGCAAAGGCTGCTTGCTTAACTTTTTCTTTTTGTGGCTGGAAGAATGACCAGCCATGGGATGGACAGACTGTTCCATAATCAAGCCAAAAATGCTGCTCTTTCCTGGGGAAAACAAGCAGCACATGTCAGTAAAAACCAAAAGTCTTTATCAGTCACTTTTTTTCAAAGACAAACACAGTAAAAATCACTTTAAAACACTTTGTTAGCCCCCATGAAGTAAAATAAACCCAATTTCTCCACAGAAATTTCCTGTTTAAAAAGTACATCATAGCTTTGTGGCAGTCTGTTAAAACACAAACTCCTACCATTAAAATAACTTTCCAGAAGAGGAAAAGTACAGTTGTGTACACTTACCATAAATGTAGATGTTTGAGTGTCTTCACTGTTGCAGTCATCACTGTAGGGTTCTTCCTGCTGGCAAGCAGCCCTCGGTCGGCCAGAATCCCAAAGTCTGGGTCCGGCGTCGGCTGTTCAGTCATGCTCCCTGACGTCAGAGCGCCAGGAGTACAAAGCTGCTAGCCGACGCCATGTTCTCCAGTTTTTCTTGCCCCAGATGTCAGGTGCCCAAAAGTGAAGGCTAATAGTAAAATAAAAATGTAACATACAACAAACCCCATACCCTGTAGCAAATACACCTCAGAGAAAGGGTGAAGTAGGAAACCACACTAATGGAAATATAAGAGGGGACAGGAGGGTGGGTAATGCAGACTGCAACAGTGAAGACACTCGAACATCTACATTTATGGTAAGTGTACACAACTGTACTATGTTCATCGTGTTTCACTGTTGCAGTCATCACTGTAGGGTTGAATCCCAAAGCTGAGATAAAGGGTGGTGGTTATAGAGTAGAAGGGGAGGTTAGAAGGCCCTGCAAGACTGCAGAAGCAAAGCCTGCCCTAGACTTAGAGGAAAGAGGGAGATTATAGTGCTTAGAGAAAGTATGCACTGAACTCCAAGTTGCAGCTTCCAAACTATCTTTGGTGGGTACTCCCCTGAGAAAGGCAGCTGAAGTAGCGGCAGCTCTGGTAGAGTGAGTCCTAATTTTTCCTGGGATTTGCTTTCCATGATGAGAGTAACAAAATCTGATTCCATGAGCAATCCATTTAGAAATGGTCTGTTTTGAAATAGCTTTGCCTTGGGAATTTGTTGCATAAGAAACAAACAGTTGCTCTGTTTTCCTGATATCCTTGGTTCTGTCCAGGTAAAAACAAAGTTGTCTGTGTACATCCAAGGAATGCAAGATCCTTTCCCCCTTATTTTGTGGATTAGTGAAAAAAGTTGGCAGGTGAATAGTTTGATTTAAAGCCACTTTGGAAACCACTTTAGGCATGAAAGTAGGATTAGTCCTTAAAGACACCCTATCTTGATGAAAAATAATATAAGGTTCCACAACCATGAGAGTTTGTAACTCGGAGACTCTCCTGGCTGAAGTCAAAGCCAGTGGGATAGCTGTCTTCCATGATAAATACTTAATATCAGATGTGGCAGCAGGCTCAAAAGGAGGCAGAGTGAGTTTTTCCAGAACATAGTTGAGGTCCCAGGTAGGTATGGGTGGTGTTCTAGGGGGCCTTAAATTCTTTGCTCCTCTGAGATATTGTTTCAGAAGTGGATGCAAAAAGATTGGAGGATCTGTATTGTAATGTGCAGAGATAGCTGAGGCATGTATTTTTATGGAGGAGAAGGATAAACCCTTATGTAGCATGTCTGTCAGGTAATGTAAAATCAATGGGATATTAGGAATGAGCATACATCCAGGTGCAAAATCTCTTCCATTTACCTGCATAAGATTTTCTAGTGCTAGGCCGTCTGGCTTCTAAGATGACATCCATGACCTGCTTGGGAAGGGTAGGATTAATCATAGACCCTGAATACGCCAGGCTGCCAGGCTGAGAGTTTTGATATGAGAGTGCAGAACATGGCCCTGGTGTTGGGACAAAAGATTTGGAATCTGAGGTAGAATCTAAGGAGGCTCCTGGGATAGATTCATCAGTGTGGAGTACCAAAATTGACGAGGCCAATTTGGGGCCAGTAAAATCATCTTGGGTTTGTCCTGCTTGATCTTTAATAACACCCGTGGAAGAAGAGGTAGTGGAGGAAAGGCATACCCCGAGAGGTTCCTCCAACTGAATGAGAGAGCATCCACTTTCCATGCTAGTTTGTGAAATGTCCTTGCGCAAAAAATCTGTAACTGGTTGTTGATGGGGGATGCAAATAGATCTATGTCCGGGCAGCCCCAGGCTTCTGTAATCATCTTGAATATTTGGTTGTCTAGCATCCACTCGTGTGGGTCTGACAGGTTCCTTCTCAGGCTGTCTGCCAGAATATTTTGTTTCCCTGGCAGGAACTGAGCTTGTAGATCCACTTTGCAAGCGAGGGCTGTGTTCCATAAAGTCATGGCTAGTCTGCAAAGGGGGTAGGAGTGTGAACCCCCTTGCTTGTTTATGTACCACATAACTGTGGTGTTGTCTGTCCATATC
This sequence comes from Protopterus annectens, assembly GCF_019279795.1. Taxonomy (NCBI): domain Eukaryota; kingdom Metazoa; phylum Chordata; order Ceratodontiformes; family Protopteridae; genus Protopterus; species Protopterus annectens. The sequence goes on along the minus strand of NC_056732.1, from coordinate 1,085,994,451 downwards.
AGTAGTTGTCCTGGTTGTAGAAGATCCCTGAAAGCCAAGAGGGCATTCTGCACAGCTAACATCTCTTTTAAATTGATATGTAGGTGCTTCTGATCCTCTGTCCAAAAACCTTGCAGACCTTTCCCCTGCAAGTGAGCTCCCCATGCGTAATCCGAGGCGTCCGTGGTTAACACTTGGCTGGCTGGAGGCAGACTGAAGGCTTTCCCTTTGTTGTGAAGACATGCCATGGTCCACCAATGGAATTCCTTTTGTAGGCAAGGCAAGACAGCAATCTGTGTGTCTAGACTGTGGCAATGCTGGGACCATACACTTTTTAGGTACCACTGTATTTTTCTCATATGTAGTCTTGCATTTGGTATGAGAAGGATGCAGGAGGCCATGTAACCCAAAGCCTGCAGAAATTTCCTTGCAGTTAGCTGAGACATTAATGCCAAGGTTTTGAAAGTTGAAGCCAGCTGTAGTTGTTTTTCGGATGTCAGGAATGTCATCTGGGTTGTTGAGTTTAGAAGAGCACCCAGAAAAGTTATCTGTTGTGTGGGTGTCAAATTTGACTTTTTTTATGTTCACAGTGAATCCCAGGTACTTGAATAGATTTTGAACAAATTCCAGGTGCTGGAGTAAGACATCCTTGCTGTCTGCTTGAATAAGGCAGTCATCCAAATAGGGATAAATTTGAATTCCCTTGAGTCTGCAATAAGCTACTACTGGTGCCAGGCACTGGGTGAAGACCCTGGGCACAGTAGACAAGCCAAAGGGCAGCGCAGAGAATTGGTAATGTTTCGAGCCGGCCTTGAACCTGAGGTATTTTCTGCACTCCTGATAGGGATGTGTAGGTAAGTCTCCTTTAAATCCAGTGTCACCATCCATGCATTTTTGCTCAACATTGGCAGGAGCTGCTGCAGAGTAAGCATCTTGAACTTTGGTATCTCCAGGAAAGTATTTAAGACTGACAGATCCAGGATGGGTCTCCATGAATTTTGTTTTCTGGGAACTAGAAAGAGCCTTGAGTAAAAGCCTTGCCCCGTCTCTGATTGTGGAACCAGTTCTATGGCCCTCATAGCCATGAGGGATTCCACCTGGTTTAATGCCTCTGCCCATTGGTGTTTTGGTAGGTCTGGCCATCCGTTTGGTCTTGGCAAGGTATGAAAGTGGAACTTGTAACCTCTTGAAACTACATCCAGAACCCACTTGTCTTGCGTTATGTAAGTCCAATTTTGTCGAAAAAGAGAGAGTTTTCCTCCTAGAGGGGCTTCCAGGAGAGAGGTTCCTGGAGCCATGCAGGGGGAGTCATTGAGCCTGTTTTCTGTAAGATTAAGGTCTGTCCTCTCCACCCCTGGGGTGGAAGCACTCCACTGTCTAGGTCTGTACGAGGTCTGTGCTTGGGGCCTCCCTCTGGAGCGCCTATATCTACCCCTCTGAGGCCTGTCCGAGCTGGGAAAGGACCAATTTTTAGTTGGCCAATTTCTGCTAAATCTTGGGGGCTGAACTTGTAAGAAATCCTTAACTGTTTGCATGGATTTTGCCTTATCCTCCATTTTCTTTATCACCTCTTCAGCCTTAGACCCAAACAAAACATTATGCTGAACAGGAGCATCCACTAACTTTGCTTTCACTTGATCAGGTAAGTTTTGTTCCTTTAACCAAGCATGCCTTCTAATGACTGTGCCAGTGGCAGCCACCCTGCATGAAGCCTCCAAGGCATCAAAACCACAGTGTAAGCCATGCTTCCCCACTTGCTCAGTAGCATGCATCAAATCGTGTAATTCCTTATTATCTGCACATGCAGAAAAGGTACCTAGCTTTTGTTTCATAACAGACAGCAGAAATTGCTGATATTTTAGCATATGAAATTGACAATTTAAAGCCCTGATAGATAAAGTTGCAGAAGTGTACACTTTTTTGCCCCATCTCTCCAAAGCTCTAGAAACCTTATCTGACGGAATAAGGTTTTTAGCAGGGGTGGCCTTAACACTCTTAGGACCCTGAGAAATGGTTTCTGGATCAGCAGCATGATTTTTGTAAAGGAACTGGTGGGAGTCAGGAACCCTGTAATATCTGTCAGGCTTAGCAGGGGCTGGAGGAAAGGAGTCAGGAGTTAAATTAGCCTCAGAAAAGGCACCATCCACAATATCCAAAACAGGAGGAATAGCCAGGGGTCTATGTTGGGGAAGAAGAAGGAAATCCCTAAGCCTTCTCTTAGATTCAGAGTACTCCTGTCCTTCCCAGTGAAAATGTTCCCTCATGTCATGTAAAGTTTCCCCAAAAGAAAAATCCTCAGGGGGAGAAGCTGATGGAATGGATTCCTCAGCATCAGAATCCTCATAAGGAGGGAAAGTATATTCCTGTTCAGAGGAAGACACTGAAGAAATAGATGCCTGATCAGAGGATTCATAATCCAATTCTTGCCTTGGCCTTTTGTCAGGAGGGGGATGTGAACCCCTAATCATGGTTAGTAAGTCCTCTGCCATTTTAAGCAGCTGTTTCTGAGATTTGGGTCCCGGATCAGAAGAGGCGTGGGCTGGTGTCCTTGATTTAGAAGGAGTCTTTGCCTTTGCCTTTATCAGAAGCTGTGTAGGCCTGAAAACCCCCTCGGAAGCCGGTACCTGCACAGCGGCTCCGGACCCATCCGAGGGAGCATTGTCCGAAGGTCCTGCAGCTGGAGTACTCAAAGGCCTAGTTGAATCCTCGAGGGAGTCCGTTTCTTCAATCGGTTCTGAAATGGCCGATGACAGGGGCTGCGAAAGCACCTCACTGACGACGGGCGAACCTGAAGCTGGCTCTACTTGTAAACTGTCGTCTGACTTGGACCTCGAAGGCCTGTCCTTATCCTTGCATCATTTATGAACTCCGGTAGTTGGAAGCATGTCCGATGACATTTTATAATTAAATCGCCTGCCAAAGTAGTGAAAAGCAAAAATCGTACCTCCGCTTAATAGTACGTTGGTTAAATCTAGCACAAAACCGACAACTAGCTACGTCATGGTCAGGGCCTAAACAAGGAATACAGTAAGAGTGGAAATCCTTATGAGGTATTTGCTTCCCACAAGAAATACAATTATTAACTTTTTCTGACATCGGACTGGAGCAAGAAAAAAAGTTTCCCCAACAGTGTACTTAGCTTTTAGAAGAAGAAGAAGTAAGTCTTCGGAATGAAGCATGAAGAAATATCAGGAGTCAGCCGACCGGCACTTGCGAACTGCTTCCACCGCACGGCAAGAAAGACTGGGGAACATGGCGTCGGCTGGCAGCTTTGTACTCCTGGCGCTCTGACATCAGGGAGCATGACTGAACAGCCGACGCCGGACCCAGACTTTGGGATTCTGGCCAACCGAGGTCTGCCTGCCGGCAGGAAGAACCCTACAGTGATAACTGCAACAGTGAAACACGATGAACATGTATTGATAATAAACAAAAAAGTATAGGATGGAAGTTTGTTTCCCCATTGGGAACTTATCTGCCCAGCAAAGGAACAGCATAAGCCAACTGCTGATCTTTGAAAGCCTCACAGGAGTGTACTCTTTGGTGGCAGTAAAGCTCTGAAGGACTTGATGACCAGACTGTCTTATAGTCAGCTCAGTTCAAGCTGCTAGACAGTCTGGGTGCATACAAGATTCACTGAAGTTTGGAAGCTGTACTGCTTTTCTATCTTTGATAAGATGTAATCCATATAGCTAAGGGTACTGAATCAGTGATTAATGTGATAAAACATCAGAACTGAAATCCTAACTACAGAACAGTTGCAACAGTGACTGATAAGGCTCTATTTCCATAATTGCTAAAGCAAATGTTATACTGTGTCCTCTGTAACGTGTGTTGTCATTACAAGGTATGAGTTATTTCAGAGACTGTTACGCATTTATTCTTATCCTAATTAATGTTCCTATACTGCAGCTCTTTTTCTTTGGTCTCGTCTGAAAATGGGCCAGACCAAGTAATGCAAATCTGTTTAACAAAATTAAGCAAATAATAAAAATAAAATGAAACCCCAACTGCAAGACTTAAGAAGCTACAAAGAGATGAAGCGGAGATATTGGGAGAATCACATTAAAAGGGAAAAATTAGCCTGTCGCATATTTTATACTGCTAAAACACAATGTACGAAACACCTCACTGAGATGTCCTCCATGAAGAATATATTGCACTAACGAAGTAAGTGCACAGCTGGTATCCAAATAAATACACAGCAAACAATGACATTACTGAGCCGAAGTAAAACAATCAGGAAACACTAGTTAAAAATGAAGCCTGCCAGGGGGAAGCGCACTAGTTCAACTGAAAATATTTAGGAGACTAAACCACGTTCACTAAACTTTTTTAAGAAGTGGAGCTCTTAAGTAGTGCTCAATATAATGTAATCTTAGAAGCAATGGAACCAAATTTTTGGCCATTTCAAGCGTACTGCAGACAGCTAATTCTGGATAAAATGTTGTAAATTAAACAGAGTATTAAATAATTTTGAAGTTGAGAGGCATGACTCTCACTACACCTGCAAGAGGACAATTAAAGAAATACCAACTACTCTTCTATTAACACTGTCAGAAAGCAGTGGTGAATTTGTTATTTGAACCTTGCCTAAAAAAGGCACTAAAGGGGCAGCAAGAGCCTTAGCCATTATCTGGAATCCCAGGGGTGACAGGTGCAGGCCATCTGTGGCAAAGCATCGTGGTCTGTCGACCATGTCATCCCAAGCAGACAGATACTGGATCCCCATAGAATGACACCAGAAGCTTAGCCAATTGTTGAAGTCAATCATTTTGTCCTTGTACTGCGGTATCATTCTGGGCGATGCAGAATGCTACTCAGGGCTAGGGTCATACCTGCCTGGGCTACAAGATCAGAGAGTTCTTCCATGTCTCTTTTCATGTAGTCCATGGAGGTACATCTCAGGTCATTCACATCAACATGGACAATGACAGAGTCATATTTGTACTTGTTGTGGAGTGACCTGAGTGCGTGGGTTATGTGGCGGATCCTGGCACTCGACAGGCAGCTTACAGTAACCCTCTCCTTGTTTAGCCTGGTGAGTGGGACATCATTGTGCCTGACTATAGAGCCACCTATGACTAGTGTGTTGGGTACGTTGTTTTGCCTTATTGGCTGTGGTTGAGTGGTACACTGAGTCTGTGGGCTATGTGTCATTTGGGTTGTGTTGGGGGATGGAGGTTGCTTGCGTTTCTGCTTTGGAGGTCTCCATTTTGCTTAGACAGATTATTGAGAGCCTCCGCAAATGTTTTTGTGTTACAATGTGTGGATCTTGGTGGTGTAGATTTAGTGAGACTATGTGATGAGTGTGGTGTGGTGCAAATGTTTACCTTCTCCTCATGACTGTCAAGGTCAGTCTTGGTTGGAGAGAGCTTTACCTCCAGTTTGGCTAGATAAGTGCATCTCTCACAGGCTGTAGTGTTGGGTGGTAGGAGGAGAGGGTTGTCTGTGTACATGAGGCAATTTCTACATTGCCTCAAGATGCCCATATTCATCAGATAGACAGGAGAGAACACTGGGAGTTGACCCCTTGGACATGCCTGAATAAAAAACTATTTTCCTCTAGATAAGTGAGGAAAGTGAGTACAAGAGCTGTTTTTCTCTAAGCAAGTGAAAAAAGTAGGTACAAAAACTGTTTTCCTCTAGGTAATGAAGAAGACTGAGTGTAGCTTATTTAGTGCTTACAAGTTCTGAACAAGTGCTGAGCATGAATAAGCAAATTTAAATGCTAAAACTAAGAATCTGTATCTGCACTAGACAAGTTACAGGACAGAAACAAGGGCAAATGCCGGCTTTCAAATCAGAAAGTTGAGAGAGATGGAAGAGATTGCCCAAATGGCCAGTAACTACAATTTCTGGGCCAGAACCACTCCTTATGTGCTAGACAGGTTAGCTAGTGCTTACCACTCCCACTGATAAGCTAGAAGGCTTCCCTCCGACACAGATAGGCTTGGGGGGCTCAGAAGCTTACATGCAGTACTGGATACAGCAAATATGTATCTGGAACACTATTTACAGGAAAGGTAGGAAACCGGCTTACAGTTTTTTTTTTTCTCATCAAGGGCAGTTTTTCAGGGAGCCTGATTGGCTGAATGCTCCCTTCAGTCACCCCACTTGCAAAGAATTCTTTCAACCTCTTGTAAGTGCAAGTAAGCAAAAATAACTGCCCCTCCCCCATTCCTTAAAGGGACAAGAGGTTAGAATTTTCAAACAAAAATGTACTCAGTAGGAGCTTCCTTGTGGAGAAGACAACCTCAAATAATGTCTGCTTACAGTAGGGTGATATTTACAAATTTTCCGAGAGCCAGATTGGCTGAATGCTCCCTTTAGTTACCTCACATGCAAGAAATCCTCCCTGCCTCTTGTAACACACAAGTAAACAGAAGCAAATAAAAAATACTCACCTCTTAGTCCTTAAAAGGACTAGAAGTTACACTATTAAACACAATTTCAAATAAAAGAAACTCAACAGACACTTCCTTGTGCCAAGATCATTTTTTTAAGTTTCTCAAATGTCATCTTCTTCATGATATTGGTGTATGCTTAAGATACAATTATTGTTACACATCTTTCACTTTTTCTTATATCCCATACCCCTAGCTTTCTTGGTTCTACTAGAATTACATTCAGTATCTTTATCTCTTCACTTAAAAAAATTCTATTCGTGAACATATATTACTCCACACTGACCATATAATCTTATACCATCATATTGCCTCATTTCTTTTCTTTCTTTGTTCACACGTTTCCTATCTAACAAACATATAACTGCCATACTTATTTTTTGCACCATTCATTGACTGTCACACTTGTAATATGATTTTGAGTGCTATTTACATTTTGTGATAATTTTTCTAAGTCATCCCTTTCCTTTTTTGTACTTTCTTATTTCTAATTTTTATTTTTCCTACTCTGTACCCTCCCTGCAAATGGTTTATTATCATTTTCTTGTTCTTCTTGTCTCAAATTCTTCCTTACTAAATTCTCTTCCTCTTTTCCACTTCCTAGTGCTGCATATCCATTTTCTCTTTCCCTTTGTTAACATTTCTTACCTCATTTGCAAAATCCTTCTCCATATTAGCCACGTTTTCTCCTGTAATATTTTCTTCAACAAAATTTTCAGTTGCATTATTGTTAGATTATTTTTCTTATGAAATATACTCTTCTAATCTTTCATTTTCTAGTATAGGACAGCCAAACCAAAAATATCCAAATTAATTACATTTTTTCACTTACTGTCTTCATTATTATTGAGGGTAACAGGGTCTCTTGACCTTCTGTAGTACGAGTGATTGAGTAATAGCAGGGGCTAATAGGACTGAGTAGTAATTTGATCTTCTAACTCTTCCATCCTTACTGGTATATAAACCCTGTGTTTGGAAAAGGTTGTGCTTATATTTATCAGGTTGTGGATGTTATTTCTTTACTGATACTAAGCTGAAATTCATTAAGATTCCAAGAGCAGGATAAGTTGTTTCTTACACTTATTTCACTGAACTGCACTTCTGAAACACTTATAATTGTGCTATACAGTTAATCTAGTACATTTTGCAATTTTATAAAGCTTTTTTTTACTGTCACTGCATTTATGCACTGTTTTATACTGTTTTGACTGTGTTTTTCATTACTAGACACTGTTTCATTACTCTAATTGCATGTTTACTGAATTACTTAACTGTAAACTGTTTTTTCATACCGAGAGTTGCATTTTCTGTTTGTGAGTGCTCTATCCGAGCTTTTCTGTGCATTTTTGATTTTTTCAGATTTCTGTGTTCTAGTGTAGTCTGTTTGCAGTTAAAAGCATTCTCTAGAGTCTGCTTGCTCCTTGATCTGTTAAAAACGTTCATTTAGTGGCTACAGCTATACTTGGTGGCTTTGCAGTTGCCCGCCCATACTGTGTATTTGATCTGTGACACTCCTCCCAGTCTAATGTCATTAGTTCATTGAATCTAATAGAGAACATTTGTAAAGGCCAACCCACTCAGATTCTTAACCTTGAATTAACGGATCTATATTAGATGCTCGAAGTTACTGAACTTCGAATACGATATGATCGACACCATATCATCGAAGTCCATTAACAATGAACACCTAATAAAAATTGTAAAAAAACGTCAAAAAACAGAACTACTTGCTTTAAGAAGGGGGCAAGCCCCCCTGCACCCCCCACACCCCGATACTTAAATATTCCAACTCCGAGACCGCACTACATTGAAGTAAATGGAAATCTCCCCTTACAGAGATTTCCATTTACCTCTTCAATGTTCTGCGGTTTCGCTCTTTACATGTCGACAATGTCAGATTCGACATTGTGATCAATCGAGCATCTACTATAGACCCAAATTAACTTCTGTTCCAGCTTTCTCCATTTCCACTTTAATGAAAAAAAGTCTAAGCTTGCTTCCCCCCTTTGCTGCAATAAGTCTAGTCCAGATACAGATTTGCTGTATCCAGGACTGTTTGTAAGCTCCTGAGCCCCCCCCCCCCCACGCTTAACTAGCCAGCTTTTTGGTTTTAGCACTAAAATCTGTTTCTTTGAGCTCAGCACTTGTTCAGAACTCATTGTAAGCACTAAATAAGCTACAAATTACTACAAAACTCAACTTTCCTCACTTGTCTAGAGGAAAACAGTTTTTAGTACTTAATAAATAAGCGCATGTCTAAAGGTCAGCTCCCGGTGTTTTCTCCTGTCTACCTGATGAATCTGGGCATCTTGGAGCAATGCAGCAATTGCCTCATGTACACAGACAACTCTCTCCTCCTACCACCCAACACTACAACCTGTGAGAGATGCACTTATACAGCCAAACTGGAAGCAAAGGTCTCTTCACCGAAGACTGGACTAGACAGTCAAGAGGAGAAGGTAAACACTTGCACTGCACCACACTCATCACATAGTCCCTCAAAACCTACACCACCAAAACACACACACAGAAGCACAAAACACAAGCCTACAGTCACGGAGGATCTCAATAAAAATATGCCCAAACAACCGAGACCTCCACAGCAGAAATGCAAGTAACCTCCACCCCCCAACACAACACAAATGACACATAGCCCATATACTCAGTGTGCCATTCAACTACAGCCCATACAGCATAATGTACCCAACACTCTAGCCATAGGTGACACTATAGTCAGGCACACTGATGTTCCACTCACCAGGCTAAACAAGGAGAAAGTTACTGTCAGCTGCCTGTCGGGTGTCAGGATCCACCACATAACGCATGCACTCAGGTCACTCCACAACAAGTACAAATATGACTCTGTCATTGTCCATGTTGGTGTGAATGACCTGAAACACACCTCCCTGGACTACATGAAAAGAGACATGGAGGAGCTCTCCTATCTTGTAGCCCAGACAGGTATGACCCTAGCCCTGAGTAGCATCCTGCCATCACCCAAAATGATACCACAGTACAAGGACAAAATGATTGACCAACATTCAGCTAAACTTCTGGTTTCATTGTAAGGGAATCCAGTATCTGTCTGCCTCGGATGACATGATCAACAGACCACGATGCTTTGCCAGAGATGGCCTGCACCTGTCACCCTTGGGATTCTGGATACTGGCAAAGGCTCTTGCTACCTCTATAGTGCCTTTTTAGGGAAGGTTCAAATGACAAATTCACCACCCTAACAGGTACAAGCAAGCAAAATCTGAGGGTAATGCTACTCAGTGCTAGAAGTCTAAACCTCAAAATGCACTCACTCGAGGCACTCCTTAAAATGGAGAACATTGACATCTGTGCAGTGACAGAGACCTGGTTCAAAGCTCCAGAGAGCAGCCCTGTATTACCAGGCTATAATTCATACCACACCTTTCAGCCACCTAACCTGGACCAAAACACTGAAGGCAAAGGCGTATCTATATTCATTAAGGATATCCACACCTCCAAGCTAGTTGCTCAGCATAATGCATCCGAGATTATCCAAGTTCAACTAATTCTGGCAAAACCACAATCCAGATTGTAGCTTTCTACAGACCCCCACCATGCCCCAGGATTCCCACTTCTCTTTTCTTGATACACTGGAAAATATTAGGGTACAACCCAACACCCTAATAATGGGTGATTTCAACTACCCCTACACAAATGCACTCTATAAGCACTTACATGAGTGCATGGATCGTGTTACCTCAAACAGAACCAAGACGCTATCCTCCAAAAAAAGGAAGCCAATCTGGTGGTCCCCTGCCATAAACAAACTGTACAAAAGAAGGAAGAAACTGTTGCAAAAGAGAGTAAAATCCCATGAGTAGAGGAGCTCCATGGTCAGCCTCAGCAAGAAGCTGAGATCCCTTATAAGATCCTCCAAAGCTAGCTACGAAAACAAAATTGCCACTAATTCCAAGGACAACCACAAAGCATTCTATAGCTATGTCAAGAATCTCGATGGCAACACCCAGATCTGCTCTGAGTTACAGCACAAATGCAAGAAAATTACAGAACCAACTGATATTGCCAACATCCTGGCAGATAGGTTCAGTGCTAACTTTACCTCCCTCTTACCCCCTAAAGGGTCCATATCTATACAGGAAGAATGCAGAGTCCCTGTAATCACAACTACGCAGGTAAAAGCTGCACTCTCTAAAGCCAAAAATACAGCATCCATGGGACCGGACAACATTCCCGGCTGCTTTTTAAACGAACTTCAGAACGAACTGGCTCCCCACTTAAGCACCATGTTCAATAATAGCCTCGCATCAGGCTTTGTGCCCACTGAATGGTGCACAGCAACAGTTATCCCACTCCACAAAGGGGGAGCCACCACTGATCCTAGGAACTATCGACCTATTAGCCTGATGAGCCTGGGCTGCAAGGCCATGGAACATCTTCTTCTTCTTCTTTCGGCTTTTCCCGGTTAAGGGTCGCCACAGTGGAACACCTGTCCGCTCAAGATTGGCAGTGGAGTTTTACAGTGTCGAGTTGCCAGCCCAGCGCCCAACCTTCCACAGAAGGTACACACACACACCTAGGGCCAATTTGGAGTGTCCAATCCACCTACAGCATGTCTTTGGGATGTGGGAGGAGACTGGAGTACCTGGAGGAAACCCGCACAACCACAGGGAGGACATGCAGACTCCACAAAGAAGGCACCCCAGCCGAGGATAGAACCAGATAACCTCTTGCTGTGAGGTGACAATGCTAACCGCTGCACCACTGTGGCCGCCCCTGCAAGGCCATGGAACATATCATCATGGAACTCATAAACAAAGACATTGGTAACCTCCAAAATCTGGGTCCCACCCAGTTCGGGTTTGTGAAAGGCAGATCATGCTTCCTGAACCTGATTGACTTCTTTGAGGCAGTCACCAGAGCCGTAGATGAGGGTAAGGTGGTTCACACAGCCTATCTTGACCTCGCCAAGGCTTTCGACACCATCCCCCATTCTGGAATTATAGCTAAACTCACAAAACTAGGTATAAATCTCTACGTCACAAGATGGGTTGCCAACTGGCTCACTGATAGAACCCACATTGTAAAAGTTGCAGACTCCAAATCTGACCTCAAAGCAGTGACAAGGGGAGTACCACAGGGTTCTGTCCTGGGACCTCTCCTGTTTGGTATCTACTTCTCTGAAGTACAGGCTAACACAGAAGGCCTCTGGCTAATGAAGTTTGCAGATGACTGCAAACTAGGAGCCATAGTCAAGTCCCCAAATGATGTGGACATCCTAGAGAAGGGCCTCGCTGAGACAGATGCCTGGTGTCAGAGCCATGGCCTCAAGCTCAATGCCAAAAAGTGCAGTGTCATCCCCTTTGGTAAAAACTCTGTACCCATGAACTACCACATAGGCAGCAATCTACTTAACACCGAATGCGTGATAAGAGACCTTGGGACCCAGGTGGACAGTAATCTCTCCTTTGATAGTCACATCGCCACAGTAGTCAGGAAGTCCTTCTACATGGCACACCTCATCATAAAAGGGTTCTCATCCAGGAAAAAAGAGGTCATTGTTCCCCTCTACTCGACAATCATTATACCCCTTATAGAGTACAACGCCCCTTTTGGAATGTACCTCACAAGACATCTGCAGCAGCTGGAAAGGCCACAGAAGTACCTCACAAAGAGGATTACTGGCCTCAAACAAATGCCCTACACTGACCGCCTCAAAAAACTCCAGCTTTACTTCGTAGCGTATTGTCTTCTCAGAGGTGATCTCTGCCTAACATATAAAGCTATGTCAAACCCAGAGCTGTTGGACATGCTACACCTAATGAAATCCCAGTCCCCCCGAGCTATATGCTCTAGGGACCTAAACCTTGTCACCACAATAAACAGGACATGCTGTAGGGATAGATTCCTGTTCCAGAGACTTCCCATACTCTGAAACAGGCTACTCATCTATGTCAACCAAAGTTCTTCATTAGCACTCTTCAAGAAAAATCTTGAAGAGTGGATGGGAAATAGGAAATACACCCTGGGGATCACTTATGTGTCTCTGCTCGACAGTGGCACAGGAAAATAACTTCCTTGGGTGGCGTAAGCCAGGGAACCTTGTTGGCTAGGCTTACATAGGCCCTTGGGCTGACAGCCTAGTACCTACCTATGAACCTATGGTTGTTATTTGAGGCCAGTTTCAGCATACACAGTGCATATTGAGCAATTTTGCTTGAAATATTTTATAGTCTAACATCTATTTTTTTAAGGATTAAGGGACAACTATTTTCATCTGTTTTTATTTACTTGCATATAGGAGGGGCAGGAAGGATTTCCTGCTTGTGGTTTGATTGAAGGCAGCAATCAGCCAATCAGGCTTTCTGAAAAACTGTACATAGCTGCCTTTGGTGAGCAGACTTATCTCTCACCAACACAGTGTTTGTAGGTAGCTGGAAATAAATATATGCATTAACAAATGTTGAGTGCTATTTTGTTAGTATCTGATAAATATCATAGGAATAATCAAAGGAAAAGATGGATTGGATGGATATTTTTCTATACAGGATTTGGTAACATGAGTGTTTCTTACATAATGCTTCTGTTGTAAAATGCACAGTACGTGTTTTTCTTTTTTTAACACCTTTATTGAATTATCACTTACGATACAGGAAACAGAAGTTACTGGTTGGGTTCAGAGCCGATCCATGGCTACGACATGGCAAAATACTAAAGCTTGAAGTCTTTCACTTGACTCGTGGCTGAACACCTATCCCATCATGCAGTGGTGTAATCCCCTAGATCTTGTTTTGCTAACCATAATAATGTGTTTACATGTATTATATTATAGAATATAGATGTAACAAATAAAGTCAGAGAATTTCCTTGTCTAAGGAAAAAAAAACCCTCTAAGTCCTCCAGAAGCCTTGGGCTTGGGGAAGGCGAGAGGGTCGTAAGAATGAAGGGCGAGATGGACAACAAACATGGAACGTTATGGTGAGTACATAACTTCTTTATGTTATGTTGTCCTATCTCGCCTTCATTCTTACTGGTTGGGACAGCATCCCTAGCACCACATTTCCTGGGTGGCTTATGGGAATACACTTTTCAGTACAGTGAAACGAAAGGATGGCCTGTCCCTGGAGGCCAAATCCGCTTTGTAATGAGTGATAAAGGTATAGCGCCTTGCCCATGTAGCAGCTGCACATATACCATCCATTGATAGGCTAGCAAGATAGGCAGATGATGCTGCTATGACTCTTGTAGAATGTCCCTTGACCTTGAAAGGTAGCTCTCTGTTATTAGTACTGTAGATAAAGGTGATGCAACTTGAAAGACAGTTTGGGAGTGTGACCTTAGAAACAGGCATACCTTTTTGCTTCTGAAAAGGAAATAAACAATTGGTCAGATTGCATAAAATACTTGGTTGTGTGTAAATAGAAGCAGAGTTGTCTGTGCACTTCTAATTGGTGTAGCTTGTATTCTGCCTTGTTGCCATGATTGGGGCAAAACACTGGCAGCTCAATAGTTTGGCTTAAATTAGATTGAAAACACACTTTAGGTAAAAAGGATGGGTTAGTTCGAAGAGATACTCTATCCTTATGGAAGATCAAATAAGGAGGTTTGATTGATAGGGCTTGCAGTTCTAAGACTCTCCTTGCAGATGTAATGGCCACTAATAAAATTGTTTTCCATGGCAGAAATTTGAGATCACATGTTGATGAGGGCTCAAATGGAGGTAAAGTTAGATTGATAGGACAAAATTCAAATCCCATGGTGACAGGGGCTCTTTAATGGGAGGTCTTAATAAGCAAGTAACTTTTAAGAAAGCTTTGCACAATCTGTGGGACATCAAGTTAGGAGTCCAGTCACCCATATGAAAACTAGATATTGCAGCTAATTGGACTTTAATAGTAGCTGCAGTAGAACCTTGTTGAAAGAGCTCTGCCAGGAATTCAAGAATAGAGCTGATTGGAGCAGAGAAGGGATCAATGTATTTTGATGTGGCCCAGTATGAGAACCTCTTCTGCTTAATAGAATATAACTTCCTGGTTGAAGCCTTGTGGGAAGATACTAAGATATGTTTCACTGCCGGTGTGAAATTAAGAAGCCTGACTAAACTTGGAACTGGAGCAGCCATGCTGTCAGTTTGAGGGTTTGGAGGGAGGGGTTGAGTCAGAAGGTCCAGAACTGGGTCCAGAATCCATGGTTCCTCCTGAAGATGAGGCTAGAGAGAGGTAAACTAAATATGACGAGGCCAGTATGGGGCAATGAGAATTAGCCTGCTTCCCAATGACTTGGCTTTCTGTATGACTTTGGGTATTAGGGGAAAGAGGGGAAATGTATAAAGAATCCCAGGGCCAGTCATGTACAAGTGTGTCCCTTGGTGACTCCCCCGGAGGGGGGGACTAGGGCGAAGTAGCTGCTGCATTTGGCATTCATGGGTGTTGCGAAGAGATTGCAGCAAGGTTGACCCTATTTCTGGAAAATGATCTCTGCTATCTCTTGTTTTAGGGACCTCTCATGAGGCATGTGTATTGCCCTGCTGAATCTGTCTGCTATCACATTGGATTTCCCCGGAATGTGTGTTGCTACTAGAAAGTGTTGGGAAGATGTAGCCCATTACCATACTCTGAGTGCCTCTCGGCAAAGGGGATAGGATTTGGTTCCTCCTTGCTTGTTTATGTACCAGACTACTGGCATGTTGTCTGTCTGAATTGCAATTGTACCTAATGGAAGAGAGTCCTGCAGTGCTTGCAATGCCAAGAGCACTGTTCTCATCTCTAGGACATTGATGTGCAAATGGGCTTTGTGCTCCTGCTATATGCCTTGGTCTGTCCTCCCCAGATAATGCCCCCCCATCTGGGAGGCATCCATGGTCACTGTCACCACAGGTTTTTGTAAGGTAAAGGGGTGACCTAACGTCACTTGACTGGAAAGGAGCCACCATCAAAGATCCTTCTTGTATGACTCTGTGATTCTGATCTGGTGAGACATGGGAAGTTCTTGAAATGACCACTGAGAAAAAAGGAGCCACTGCAGAATTCTCATGTGCATCCATGCTAGAGGAACTAGGGTTATCGTTGCTGCCATGGTTCCTAGAACTTTTAAGACTGTTTTCACCTTCACTTTGGTTCTTGGCAGAAGGTTGGAAATCTGTTGTCTAAGCAGAAAGACTCTCTGCAGGTAACTTTGCCATCATGGGGACAGTATCGTGATCTGCTCCTATAAATGTAATATGCTGACATGGCAAAAAGGCAGATTTTTTTGAATTTATTGTTATCCCCAACTAAGAACAAAGTTGTAATGTGGCTTCTCTTGCCTGTTGTAGTAGATGGTTGGTGGTGGTGGCAGTCAGGAGCCAGTTGTCTAGGTATGGAAACACTTGGAATCCCATTCGTCTCAAGCAAACCGTGACTACTGCCATGCATTTGAAAACCTTGGGGGCTGTAGTGAGACCAAAGGGCAGAGCTCGGAATTTGTAATGAATGGCTCCCAGCCAGAAGTGCAAATGACTCCCTGATGGCCTGCCCATTTTTATATGGTAGTACACATCCTGGAGGTCTATCGAGTACATCCAATTGTCTTTCCCTAAAAAGGGAAGAACAGACTGCAGTGTCACCATTCGGAACTTTGATTTCTTTACAGATTCATTTAGTTTACTGAGATCCAAGATGGGTTTCCAGTCCCCTGTTCTTTTTGGCACTAAAAAAAAATCTTGAGTAAGTTCTGAATCCTATTTGGTCTGCGGGGACTCTTTGGATGACTCTTTTGTCCAGCAACTTGTGAATCTCTACAGTTGCCTGTTCCCTTTTAACTGAGTGGAATGTCTGGGATTTTTCTGACGCGTGGAATGGGAAGACAAAAGGGAACAGAATAAACTCTGGATATTATACTTTGTACCCACTTGTCTTTTGTGATCTCTCGCCAGGCTTCTGGGTACAAAGATAAACTCCCCATGACTGCCTCCACAGGAGGGCAGGCGGGCCTCCTTTCAGGAGCACTGGAAGGGTCGGCTGCTCGGTGTTCCACACCAGAGGTCAATTCCTCGTTGGTCAGATTTGACCACAAGCTAATCACCCTAGACATCCACATCCTGCCCCCACCCCCAATTAGGGAAACCACTGTAAAAAACTTCTCCAAAGCCAACTTCACACTTCTTAAGACAGAAGTGGCAAACTTCATGACACCCATGCAGATGGACAATAGAGGTACGACTGCTGAATCCTACACAAATGCACTTCATAAGCACTTACACAAGTGCATGGATCATGCTATCCCTAATGGAACCAAGATTCTACCCTCCAAAAAAAGGAAGCGAATCTGGTGGTCCTCTGCCATAAACAAACTCTACAACAGAAGAAAGGAACTGTTGCAAAAAAGAGTATAATCCTATGACTGGAGGAACTGCCTGGTCAACCTCAGTAAGAAGCTGAAATCCCTCATAAAATCCTCCAAAGCTAGTTATGAAAACAAAATTGTCACTGACTCTGAAGACAACCACAAAGCATTCTATAACTATGTCAAGAATCTCAATGGCAACACTCAGATCTGCTCTGAGTTACAGCACAATGGCACTAAATATACAGGACCAACTGATATTGTCAACATCCTGGCAGACAAGTTCAGTGCTAACTTTACCCCCCTCTCACCACCTAGAGGGCCCATCTCTATACCGGAAGAATGCAAAGTTCCTGTAATCACGGCTGCACAGGTAAAAAACACACTCTCCAAAGCCAAGAACACAGCATCCATGGGACCTGACAATATCCCAGGTTGCATTCTGCACGAACTACAGAATGAACTTGCACCATACCTAAGTACCATGTTCAATCATAGCCTCACCTCAGGCTTTGTGCCCACTGCATGGCGCACCACGACGGTTATCCCACTCCACAAAGGGGGAGCCACGACGGACCCCGGGAACTACCGCCCTGTTAGCCTGATGAGCCTGGTCTACATGGCCATGGAATGTATCATCATGGAACTCATAAACAAAGACATTGGTAATCTCCAAACTCTGGACCCTACCCAGTTCGGGTTTATAAAAGGCAGATCATGTCTCCTAAACCTGATTGACATCTCTGAAGCAGTCACCAAAGCCATAGATGAGGGTAAGGTGGTTCACACAGCTTATCTAGATCTCGCCAAGGCTTTCAACACCATCCCCTACTCTGGAATTATAGATAAACTCACTAAACTAGGTATAAATCCCTATGTTACAAGATGGGTTGCCAACTGGCTCACAGACAGAGCCCACACTGTGAATGTAGCAGACTCCAAATCTGACTTCAGACCAGTGACAAGTGGAGTACCACAGGGTTCAGTCCTGAGTCCTCTCCTGTTTGGTATCTACTTCTCTAAAGTACAGGCTAACACAGAAGGTCTTTGGCTAACAATGACTGCAGATGACTGCAAACTAGATGCCATCACTGAAACTCCTAACGATGTGGACATACCACAAAAGGGCCTCACTGAGACAGATGCCTGGTGTCAAAGCCATGGCCTGAAGCTCAATGCCAAAATGTGTATTGCCATCCCCTTTGTTAAAAACTCTGTACCCATGAACTACCATATAAGTGGTAGTCTACTTAACGCTGAAAGTGTAACAAGAGACACTGGGGCACAGGTGGACAGTAATCTCCCCTTTGATAATCACATCACCACAGTGGTCAGGAAATTCTTCTACGTGGCTCACGTCATCACAAAAGGTTTCTCATCCAGAAAAAAAGAGGTCATTGTTCCCCTCTACTTATCACTCATTAGACCCATTATAGAGTACAATGCCCCTTTTGGTATGTACCTCACAAGACATCTATAACAACTGGAAAGGCCACAGAAATAACTCACAAAGAGGATTACTGGCCTCAAACAGATGCCCTACGCAGACCGTCTCAAAAAACTCCAGCTTTACTCCGTCGCATATCGCCTGCTCAGAGGTGAAATCTGCCTAACATACAAATCCATGTCAAACCCAGAGCTGTTGGGCATGCTCCACTTAAAGAAATCCCAATCCCTCCGAGCTACACACTCTAGGGACCTAAACCTTGTCACCACAATAAACAGAACATGCTGGAGGGATAGATTCCTGTCCCAGAGACTTCCCATACTCTGGAACAGTTAACCTATCTATGTCAAACAGAGCTCCTCATTAGCACCCTTCAAGAAAAATATTGATGACTGGATGGGAAATAGGAAATTCATCCCAGGGATCACTTCTGTGGCTCTGCTCGACAGGGGCACAGGAAAATAATTTTCTTGGGTGGCGAAAGTCAGGGTATCTTTTTGGCTAGGCTTATATAGGCCCTAGGGCTAGTAGCCTAGTACCTACCTATGAACCTATGAAAGGAATCACGGTCACCCTGATTTTGCAGACCCCCTCTGCTGTGTAGACGACATCTACCATTACTACTTCCCCCTCTGCCCCTGGGGAAGGGTTCACCTCATGCATCTTGAAAAACTCCCTGTGATTTTTTGAACCACATTTTACCACCCTTCTGACCCTTAGGATAGGGTCTGGAAGGTATGGAAAAATGTAGTCCAATGGCAGAGAGCATTTTCCCTTCCTGCTCACATCTGGTGAGTGTGTCTTTGACATTTAGTTCAAAGAGTGAGGAATAATTGAAAGGCGTGTTGACAAAGGTAGACTTGAAAGGTTCCGCAAAATTACACAAGTGCATCCAGGAGTGTCTCCTTAGGGAAACTCCTGAACCCACTGCCCTACTTGCTCCATCTGCTGCAAAAGAAATCAGTCTCATGAAGGAGTCCACTATGGAATTTAAGGTGGACAGCTGAGAGGATACCTTATCTGAGACCCCTACAGCTAATGTACCTTGAAGAGTATCTCCTAACTCTTTCAGGAGATCTCACTGAAGTCTAGTGAAGTGTATTAGGTAGTTCAGCAATCTAAGGGCAAAAGTCGCTAATGAAAAAATACACTTCCCATAAATGTCCATCATTCAAGACTCCTTGTTCAGTGGGTGAACTGATGAGGATGTTTCGGAAAGTTCTTTCTTAGTGGCTGCTGCTGCCACCACCATAGTATCTACAGGGATATCTTTTGTAAGGAATTATTTGTCTGTTGGGATTGTAATAAATGTATTTGGCCTCCGAGGGACTGGTTCCATTGCATCTGGTGACTCCCACGCCTTCTAACTAACTAGTTCCATGAGTTTGTTGAAAGGCAGAGACACCCAGGTGGCTGAAGGTTGAGATCCGAAGGCCTTCAGGTACACTAACTCCTCATCATAAGGCTTGATGGGTTTCCAGCCACCTCTCTGTTGAAGGATTTCTAGGAAATCCGCAAAGGAGATATACTCAGAAGATGACCATAAGGACCCTCCTGACTCCCTTGAGGTCAGAGTCTGAGGTGACTGACTCATCTGGTGAGTCCAGGTGCTTCCTCTTGCAAAGTCTCTTCTGGGCAGCCTCCTCAGAAGGGTATTCTGAAGAGATCTCGGGAGACTTTTGTTCACACAATGGGGCACCCCAAGGCCTGGAATCTCCACTGTCCTGTGGTTGGGGTGGTGCCGAGGCAGAAGCCGGTGCTTTAGGGGGGGAAGAATGTCAGTACTTTTGTGTAGAGCTGTAGGGGGGACAGCACACTCCTCATCAGCTCAAAAACCATTTCCCCCTGGTTTCAAGGATACCTGCGGCCCCAAAGAAGCAAAGGAAATCCCCGGCAGCAAGAGGGCCTCTCCGAACCCAATGTAGGAGCCGAGCTCATCTGCACCGAAGCCCCTTGAGGCAAGCTCGGAACCAAAGAGTCTCTGGTCTGAGCGTCCCCTCTGGACATGACTGGAGAGCTTTGGCTCCTAGACATCCTGGATGGCACAGAGGATGTCGGAGCAGACAATGGTTCTGAAATCCCCAGAGAGGGTCTCGGCACCAAAGATTCTACTATAATGGGTACTAGGCATTCTGGCTCTGATGTTCCAGCTTGGCTCAGAGGAGGAGGAATAGACATGGATGAAAAGACCTTTACTGGCTCCTGAATTGACTGGGTTTGAGCTGAGAAAAATTTTGCCAGCACCGTCAGCTTCAGCAGTCTGCGCACCACCCTATCCACATCATCATCCGATAGACTCCTGGAGGACCTAGAGGAAAGGGTAGGTGAGCAAGATCTCTGTAAAATGGGAGACATCAGAGTAGGGAAGACCAGTAACAATTCCGGAGACTGGATCCGAACCAAAGACTCTCTCTGCTTCTAAATCTGTGGCTTAGAGGAGCTTGGCTTGTCTGATCCAGAAGGTTTTGTATCCGATTGGTAGTTTTTGCTGTCTTCCCTGGTGGTTCTGAATGGCCAGAAGAAGAAGATGAAGAAGATCTCTTGGTAGGTTTGTCAATTTTAGATGGAGACTTAGTCTTACTAGAGGTGCTCTGACTTACTAAACTTTCACAGAAAACAGACTGCAGAAGCCCTCTTACAATAAGTTTGTTTTTACTCTCTAGTAAAACCCTAGAGCTAAAGGAATGGCAGAAGGTACATATTTCTTGTAAATGGATGGCTCCGAGATTCTCCAAGACAATACACACAGATACTATGACCATCGGTCAAGGACATTTTCGGTGAGCACTTTTGACATTTTTAAACCCAGATTGCTTCATTTCTTTTTGGTCTTTAGACATTATGGCACAACAAGCTATAACTATTTTATATAAATTCAAACCACACTCTGAAAAAGATTCTATAA
This sequence comes from Protopterus annectens, assembly GCF_019279795.1. Taxonomy (NCBI): domain Eukaryota; kingdom Metazoa; phylum Chordata; order Ceratodontiformes; family Protopteridae; genus Protopterus; species Protopterus annectens. The sequence continues at coordinate 1,085,973,396 of NC_056732.1, read as the reverse complement.
GTATGTATATAACTAAACTAAAACTGCACACCACACTGATATATCTAAGTTATTGTAAAGTCAGCAAAGGAAACTTAAACAACTAGTCTAGAATGGGAGGAAGTCAGCTATACCCTCTAACTTAAATGTGCACTAGGCCCTCTAACTTAAATGGGCACAAGCTTAACTAACTACCTGAAGAGAACACAACCACAATGTTACAAACGCAGAGACTGGAAGCACTTCTAACTTAAACAGTGCTCCAACAAGAAAGTACAAAACCCCTAAAAGATACGGGTTTAGCAATTTAAATGGGATAGGAGAAACAATGGCCAGACAAGAGAAGCGATTCCAACCACAAAAGCCAAAAAAATGACGAAATATATATATATATATATATATATATATATATATATATATATATACACAGCTGGATGGCTTTGTTGTGCAGGGTCCTGGGTTCAACACTTGCAAGTGCTGGTTAAACCTTTGAATAGACTTCCCATACATGTCAAACAGAGCACCTCACTGGCCCTCTTCAAGAGAACTCTTGATGAGTGGATGGGAAATAAAAAAATCACCCCGGGGATCACTACAGTGGCTCTACTTGACAGAGGCACTGGGAACTAAGGTGGGATGGCACGATACCAGTGTAATCCTTTGGGCTAGGCTTGTAAAGGCTCTAGGGCCATTAGCCTAGTATACACCTATGAACATATGAGCCTATATATATATTTATATATATATATATATATATATATATATATATATATATATATATATATATATATATACACATACATATAAAAGCACTAACAGCAAGAGTGAAAAAACACATTATATTATAAGAAATATAACTAACTAACTAATCTTAACACTAATTGCAAGTAACGATAAAAAAATATTAAGATTTTAATGAAAAAATCCAACACTTAGCCACGGCCAAGATGAAGGACCTCTGATCTGTTTACGTAGCAAATGAGATCTGGGGGATTACACCACTGCATGATGGGATAGGTGTTGAGCCATCAACCAAGTGAAAGACTTCAAGCTTTAGTTTTCGGCTGAGTCAGAGCCGAGGACCGGCTCTGAACCCAACCAGTAAGAATGAAGATGAGATAGGACAAAATAACATCATACATTTGTATAAAAGAAAACAAACCATATTAGCATATTCCCAGTTACAAACATTATACATCACTTTTATTCTTTTGTATAATTATCATCATTCCAGCATTACATACATTTCTTAATTCTTTCTTTCCCTTAAATCTCACTCATCCTCCAAAACATTATTCTGCATTTACTGATCCCACATTTTTTTCTATGTAATTTGCTTTTACCCTTTTCTAAAGATCCCACTTCCACTTCTTTTATCACTGTTACAATATTCAATACTTCAAATAGAGTTGGTCTATAATTTGATTTCCATATTCTAGTAATTGTTTTTATGACAGACAGTAGAATTATACTTAACAAGGCCTTGCTATCTCTATGCAATTCAGATCCTGCATCCTAGCTCAAAAATCATTTCTTTAGTTACACCCATTTGCTCTCCCAATATTTCTGACAGAATAATCTGTAGGGATTTTTAAAAGTCTACCAAATCATTACACTCCAAAAACATATGTTCTCAGGTACCTCTTTCTTCCCTCTCACACCTTTAACATTTGCCATCTAACTGAGGAAAAATTCTTTGGAGTATGCTTAGGGTACAAAAATGCTAATACAAACATTTCCAAGTAATAATCCTAAATCTTACAGATTTTGCTGCATAGTTGGGAGCTATGCATATATCATCCATTTGTTTCCTTGTGAACTGTTTATCCCACCTCGCTTCCCAATCTTTTCTAACCTCCTCTGATTCCTATAATTATTGTGCAATATTTTATATGCCCTACTAATTATCCCTTTTTAACAGCACCTTCTACTCTAGATTCAACTAAAAACTCTACTAGAGCAGGTCTTTCACTTATGATTCCCCTGTCCTTTTTTCTTTGCCTATAGTCTGATATCAATCCCTGATAGGAAAGGCAGTCTCCAGTCTGCAGTCCAAATGTCACCTTTGCTTCTTGCCATTCTATTACCTTTCCCTCTCTCTAGTTATTTGTTCCCAATACCTTGGTTCCATTGTCAGTTTTGTCCTGTAAATTCCAGCCCCCTCTTGCCTATGCTCTGTACCTCTAATTGTTGTTATCCCTATCAGCACCATTCTTGTGTCAGCTAAGTTCTTGGAATACTTTCTGCTAATTTATGAATATAATATTCTGCATGGCTGTTTTTTTTTTATTCTCCTTAAGGACCTGCATCCAAAATATCACTCTTTCCTTATTTCTTACATTCCAACCTGATTCATCATCATTTCCTTCCACTCTGAATTACAGCTTTCTATTTGTGTTATGTATATGAATGAGCCTTATATGTATACCTCTAAAACATCCCTTTAAATTAGCTAATCCTAATCCACCTTGTTCTCTTGTTCTATATGAAGGATCAACTTATACCACTTGACTCTTCCCCTCCCAGATAAATTCCTTCAACTCTTTTTTTATTATTGTTCACAACTTCTCCTCTGGTTGATAAAAATATGCCTGACCTGTATATAAAACTCAAGAAATTAAAAATATTCCCCTCTCAGATAAATTCTTTCAACTCTTTTTTTTTTTATTATTGTTCACAACTTCTCCTCTGGTTGATAAAAATATGCTTGACCTGTATATAAAACTCAAGGGACTAAAAACATTTTCACTGCTTGTTTCTTGCAATCCATTTCCATAAACATGAGCTTCCAGTTTCTCAGTTTTGTTTAGTTTCTTCCCACATAACCTTAGCTACCATAACAGAATCCTTTCTAATATATACTCCTAAATGTTGTGTCCTCATAAATGTGGGTATCGCTGAACCGATTTGTGTGTGGTACCATAGTTTACAGCTACAGCCTTTATCTCAATTAATTTTATATCATAAAAAGGCATGAACCTATCTCAAAATGTTCCATAACACTGAAATGACCTTTTCAGGTTTCATCAGGTAAAAAATAATATTGTCTGCAAATAAAGTCAATTTTTACTGATTACCACACCAATTATAAATTTGAATTTCTGAGTCCCTTATTTTCTTTGCCAATGGCTCTAAATATAAAGCATATAGCAAATGCAGCCCTGCCTGCTTCCCCTTTTCAGACACAATTTGTTAGAGAGGAACCCTCCCACTTTAATGTTGTCTCCAATCCCTCATACATCCTCCTAATTAACCTTATTATTGTATCAGGGAATGCAAATGTTTCCATTGTCCTCTTCATAAAACTCCAGCTTACACTGTCAAATGCCTTCTCTGTGTGAAGACCAAACAACAGTGATATTTTCTTACACTCTGCTTCCCTCTGGAACATCATTATTCTATTATTGTTGTCAAATATGTGTTTCCCTTCCACAAAAACACACTGATCCATATCTATCAGCTCAAATCAGCCTACATGAAGCTATGTCTGATGGGTTTTTGCCATCTGTATGTATTACAGCCACCACAGCTTTCTTCCAGTATATTGGTGCTTCTCCCAAACCTTCCAGATCTTTAGCACTTTCTTCCCTCCTAGCTTCCAAGCTTCCACAGTAAGACCATCTATTCCTGGAGTCTTTGCTGCAGATTGATTATACATCACTAGTTTTATCTCATCTCCTCCTGTTTAACTGTTAATTGTTGAGCCTCATCTACTCTAACCTTGGCATACTTAACTATTCCATAAATACTTCCATTTGTGCTCTTTCTTGATTTCCACATTTGTCTGCCTTATACAAGTTTTCAGAAAATTACCAAAATATCTCTAATACCTCTACAACATCTCTGGTTATTTTTCTTGTTATAGGCTCCTTAAGTTTGGCAACAACCTGTTCAACTTTCCGTTGCCTAGGTCATTGTGCTAGAAGTTTTTGTGCTCTGGAGGTATTATCAAAAATACTTGCTTAACAGCATTATTTCTAAATAAAGTCTTACATATTACCCAGATACTCCCTTATTTTCTCTTTAGTGCTCCCCAGCTGTGCCTCTTCTTGTTTTGAGATTCCCCTTATACTGTTAATACTTTAACCTTTCTCAGCTCCTCTAAATAATTCATGTTTCCTCTTAATCATATCTCATTTTCTTTTATTTCCATCCACTTTTAATTTATCCTATTTACTATATATAACTGCTGAAGAAATTTTTATTCTCCTTAATAACTCCTGAACAATTTCTACCTCCCATTCCTTAAATTCCTCTCTTTTTAACAGGTAGGTGAGGAAGAACCACTGTTTCAATTTTACTTATTACCCCACACATTGGATTTACTTTTTCCTCTAAATTCCTGGAATCTATCTCCTGAACCAAAGCTGAAGCTTGAACTGCTGCTTTTTGCTGAACAGCTGTAGGATCCTTCTCACCCAGTGCTTTCTCTTCATTTTTTGTGATCGAGTTTCTTCCAGCTTTTCTATATTTCTTTTTGCTGGCATCTGGCCAGTGTACTTAGTAGCCGGTAACTTCATTTGACACAATTAGAAGTTATGTACTTACCATAACTTGGTATCTGTATTGCCCAATTTCATTCCTTGTCACCTCTGAGTCCTAGGATCTGATATCATATCCGATTTGGCCACTTTTACAAGACTGTTATCCAAGCCTCGAGCTCCTCGCTCTCCCACAATGTCTCACGTCTGCTTTAAACCCTCAGATCGAATTTGCTGCTTTATGAACAGTTTATCATAGGACAACATGCATATTCCCTTGTAGGTAAAATAACAGAATATAGCCATAATCTGGAGCTGAAAGTAGGAACCTATGGGTTCCTGACTCCTCTAAATGCTTTTAAGCAATTAGGCTGGGAGACGGTTGGGTGGGGCATGAGGAAGAATGAAACTGGACAACAAAGACGTCAAGTTATGGTAGGTACATAACTTCTAAATCTGATGTCTATTTCATTCTTCCTCACTTCTGGGTCAGAGTCCTCAGGTACGTAATTTCCTGGGTGGCCCTTATGGAAGGAAATGCCGGAGTACCGTGGAGCCAAAGGATGCTCTACTTCTGAAAACAACGTCTAACTTATAGCGAGACACAAAAGTATGTGATTTGGACCAAGATGCTGCAGCGCAAATTTCATCAATAGAAGTTCTGGCAGAAAAAGCAAATGAAGTGGCCATAGACCTCGTTGAATGCACTTTTGGAGGACGGAGTAGTTGTATACCCTTTAAACAGTAAATGGTAGAAATACAATTTGTAATCCATTTTGAAAGGGTAATCTTTGACACTGTCAGGCCTAAATGACTGGATAAGAAAGATACGAATAATTGTTCAGACTTTCAATGTTTCTTTGTCCTGTGCAAACAGAAATGCAATTGCCTATTAGCATCAAGGAGATGTAACATGTATTTATCTTTGTTGGAATGGTTGGGAAGAAAACTGGTAACTGGATAGTCCAGTTAATATTTGTTTCTGTAGCCACTTTATGTATGAAGGTAGTAGGGTTACTTCTTAAGTATACTCTATCTTTCTGGAAAATAATGCATGGCCACTTGGAAGACAATGCTTGCAATTCAGATATCCTTTCTGCAGAGATTATAGCTATGAGAAAAATTGTTTTCCAAGATAAAAATGTAATCTCTCAAGAATCGACTGGTTCAAAAGGTTTTTGAGTGAGGCCTTGGAGGACAATAATCAGGTCCCACAGAGGAAAAGGTTCTTTGGCTGTCTAAGTAAGAAGACTCCTTTCATAAAAGCTTTACATAATTTAGATGTAAAGGTAGAGTCTTTTCCAATGCGAAAGTTTGAAACTGCTACCACCTGCAATTTTATAATAGAGAAAATTGCACTGTCCTGGAAAAGAGAAGCTTGAAAAAGAAGTATATCCGATACGGAGGCTAAAAAAAGGGTTGACACTTCATTTAGAGGCTCAAATTGAAAACCTTTTCCACTTGCTACTGTAAACCTTTTTTGAGGAAGGTTTTTGGGAGGCAAAGGTAATCTTTTGCCTGGTGAGGCTAGCCTAGACTTGTTTGGAATCATTGAAAGTGGAGAAACCAAGTGGTTAAATGTACAGACTGGAGACTGAGGGGCTGATGTTCTGATGAGTGGGAAATCAGATCTTCACTGGGATACAATATACAAGGGGGATATCTGAGGTGAGACCATATAAAAGGGAACCATACCAGATGAGGCCAGAAGGGGGCAGTGTGAATTAGAGTGCTCTTCAAAATGCTGGTTTTCTGTAGAACTCTTGGGATCAAGGGTATGGGAGGGTAAGCATATAGGAGACCCGAAGGCCAGTTGTGGACTAGAGCATCCCTTGGGGATTCCCCGACTTGGGAGAGCAGAGCAAAATACCTGCTGAATTTTTTGTTTAGGGGAGAGGTGAACAGGTTGCAGCCAGGTTGGCCCCATCGGCTTAAAATTTGGTTTGCTACTGACTGAGAGACCAGTCATTCGGACTCAGAAGGGACCTGCTGAGTCTGGCTGCTAGTACGTTGATCTCCCCAGGAATGTGCAGTGCATTGAGAAGGTGGTTTGAAGAAATTGCCCATCCCCACACTCTTGTGACCTGTCTGCACAAAGGGTATGAACAAGTTCCACCATTTTTGTTGATGTACCAAACTACTGATATGTTTTCTGTATGAATTGCTGTCATCCCCAGAGGGAGGCAGTCATGGAAGGCTTGACACATCAAGAGAACTGCTCTCATCTCTAGGACATTTATGTGCAACCTGGTCTCTGTTGGGGACCACATGCCTTGGACTACTCTTCCTTGATAATACTCCCCACCCCACCCCAACAGGGAAGCACCCATGGCACTGTGGCTGTGGGAGGAGGAAGAGAAAAAGGTCTGCCTAGATATAGGTTGTCCAACAGAATCCACCAGCAGAGATGGCATTTGCAAAGTGGGGTTAGTTTGATAGGAAAGATAAGGGATGGAACAGAATGGACCACTGAAGTGTAAGGGTCAATTGCAGTACTTGCATAAAAAAACCTTGCTACAGGTACCAGAAGTATTACTGCTGACATCGAACCCAGCGCTCTCAGAATTAGCCTTGTTAGAGGAGCTGGCATGTTCAGAAGGGTTCGTATTTGTTGTCTCAGAGATATCACCCTTTGTTGAGGTAACGCTGCTATTTGTGGAGTTGTGGTCAATTGTGTTCCTATGAATTCCAGGTATTGCACATGAGTTAATTTTGACTTTGCTATGTTTATCGTAATGCCCACATGGTTGAAGATCATCAGCAGACACTCTGTGGCCCAGAGCAGTTGATGCTTTGTTGGTGCCGTAAGCAGCCAATCATCCAAATATGGAAACACTTGGAATCCTTGTAGTCTCAGGTGAGCTGCTACTACTGCTATACATTTGGTAAACACCCAGGGGACTGTGGTGAGACCAAAGGGCAGTGCTCGGAATTGATAATGACTGGTTCTCAACCTCAAGCGCACATGCCTCCTGGACTGACTTTCTATTTTGATATGATAGTAAGCATCCTGGAGATCTACAGGGCACATCCATTCATCCTTGTGCAGAAGCTGCAAGATGGACCGCACCATAACCATCTGGAACTACCAGTAAAAGTCTTCCAAGTACAACATTTGAGGGAAGAAACAGCAGCAGGTTCAGAGGGTATTTGGATCAGTTTTTCCAAAACAAAATTTAGGCCCCAAGGAGGAAGAACAGGCTTCTTTGCAGGCCTAATGTGAAGGATGCCTTTTTAGAAGCGGAGTCTGAAGGACTGCACCATGGAAGTTGGGAAGAGTACCGCGGTGGGGTGATAAACGCGTTGTGAATGGTGAGGATCACAGTGGAGGAAATATGATCTGTTATCGGTGAACTGGAGTAATTTAACATGTCTTTCCATAGCCTTCTCCAGCCTTTGTGCTACATCTATTCTCCTATCCGGGTCCTGCTGGTCATCAAAGAGAGTAAGTCTCTCTCTAAAGGAACTTCATACCTCATCCCAAGGAAAGAACCAAACTACTCCCTGCCTTATCGTTTTTCTCCTCCAAAAGGGACTCCAGAAAGTATGTGTGTTTGTAACTTGCTTGCCTTAATAATTACTGAATAACTGACTGTACCTTATCCCTACTAGGTGGTTAGTGCACGCACCCCATCAGGACAGCCAGCAGCTAAACCCTCCTAATATTGCCCCCCACTTATTCCTTATCCCATGTTTTTAGCCAAACATTTCCTCCCTCTTTTTTCTCACCTGGCTCAGGAACGCTCACTATGGTCAGTGCTGCAGACATAGATTTGTCCACTAGATGGCAGTCTGCACACAATTCTAATAACCCCTTTTGCTGTACTTATTTCCACCACCTTGACTATACTGCTGTAGCCTGGTGTTCATAGTCCATTATCTCCCTTCATCTCCTTATCCTTTTCCCTATCACCCACCAGTACAACTGCCTTTCCCCCCTCCTGCATAATTTCTTCTCCAATACTACCTTTTTACTCCACTGATTGTTTCTCTTCTGGGCTTGGAATCTTCCTTCCTTGGCTCTTCCCATTCCGTTCGCCCTGCGGGCTCACTCTGCTCACCTACCCTGTCCCCAATTCTCACCTGCCCCCAGTACATCTACATTTATAGCTCTCTAACCACTCCCACACAAAACCCTCCCATCAAACTAAGTCCCTCCCTCCCTCTACACCCTATCACTATCCTACACCTACTGTCTTACACCAACCCACCGCCCACTACTTGTATCACCCTCCACCCTTCTATATCCCTGTGAATACACCCTCACACATTTTATTCTAATCCTCTCCTCTCAAACTTATTAACCATCTCTCTCCCTACACATCCCTCTCACTCAACTCGCACTCTGTCTCCCACCATGCAAACAGAACCTGCCTATGCTCTACTACCCTTATTTCTAAGCCTAATCCTCTTCTGCTTACTCTACCTTACTAGTCTCCCACAGCTTCAGCACCCCCCTCCCTTTCACACAACTGCAATTTACATTAAAAAAGACTTTCCCTCTACAACCCAAGCTCCCTCCACCTCTACAAACATAACACATCTTTTCTATTTCAAAGGAAGCTCTTCCTTACTCCTAGTAAATCACTTCCCATACGCACCAAACTCACCTCATTAGGTTCCAATATCTACACCTATGACCCATTAGAACATAGATAGCTATCCATACTCTACTCAAAATGTATCACTCTCCTCCTCCATTCTGGAGACAAACACCCTAACCCAGGGCCTTCACACAACTCCACCTCTAAATCACATTCACATAGCTCTCCCCTGCACCACAAATCTCTTGTCCTTGCCAAACTTAATGCCAGGAGCCTTTGTAATAACATCCCTTCCTTTCACACCTGGATCTCTCATAACAAACCTGATATTGTCTTTATCACAGAAACCTGGCTAAAACCACACATAAAAGATACCAAAATTATGCCCCCTAACTATAAACTTATAAGAAGTGACAGACCTCAAAAGAAAGGTGGAGGAGTAGTCTTACTCTTTTCCTCCTCCTTAACAGTAACACAGTACACTAAGCCCATACCCTCATTTGACACTGCCGAGCTAACCCTCACCCTTTTCAAAGTAAACAATAATAAATATTTATGCATTGCCTCCCTGTGCATACCACCTGATAACAATATCCCTATACTGGAAGATATTCTTGCCTGGTTCACCTCCAGCATAAACAATGAGACAATAATCCTAGGAGATGTCAACATAAACTGGTCTTCCACTGACTCATTTACCCCTTCTCAAAGCATCAACCTATATCAATTCACACAGCTAATCAAAACCCCTACTAGACCAAATAAAGATTACACCACAGCTAGCATCTTTGACTGGATACTAGTCTCCCACCCAAACCGAGTTTTTGATAGTGGTACTCTCGCAGACTCCCTTAGTGACCATCTCCCTACCTACATATACCATTCCCCCTCCACCCTCCTCTTTCAGCATAGACACATTACCACCCGCAACATGCAAAACTTCAACCCCCTAATTTTCTCTAATGCCTTAAAACACATAGACTGGAACCCTGTAAAGTCCCTCCCTTTAGATGCCGCAGACTCACATTTCAATAGAATTTTCACTGATATACTTAACCACTTCACCCCCAGTAGAACCAAAAGACTTAGATCCAAAACAGCCCCCTGGCTAACTAAAGACACAAAACTACTTATGCATCAACGAGATAAAATCTGGAAATACTACCAAAAATGCAAAATTCCCAACTCTCTTGCTGAATACAAGCAACTGCGAAATCAAGTAAAAAAACAAATAGCCACTGACCGCAAATCCTATTACCTTAAACTTCAAAATAATCATAAAACTAACCGCAGAAAATTCTGGAATAGTATTTCAACAATATTATCCCCAGGCAAAAAAGAGAACCCTTGCCCTGACCCAGACACACCAGACCTCCACCTAGCTACCCAATTCAACTCCTTTTTCATTGACTCCATAGGCAAACTCACCTCTTCTTTCCCTAACAGCACCCCCCAACTTAACTGATACCAAAAACTTAACATCCAAGAACCCTAAGTCCTCCCCTTTTACTCTCAAATCCATTCCTACCCACATTATAAAAAAAGGTCCTGCAAAAGTTAAAACTTTGCTCTAATGCCCCAGATGACATTCCATCCAACTTTCTCCAACTAGCTGCTGATGGCATAGCCCTTCCAATCAGCATCCTAATCAATCACTCCATTCGGGAGTCCTATGTACCACACCTCTGGAAAAAAGCCTTCATCATTCCCCTCCATAAAGGAGGTACAAACTGTTCAATCTCCAACTTTTGCCCTATTGCTATCCTATCCCCTATCTCTAAGATACTCGATAAATGTATTTACCTCCAACTATTACTCTACCTACTAGACAACCAACTCCTAACTCCTACCCAACACAGGTTTAGACAAGGACATAGCACCACCACTGCCCTTCTTTCCTTCCTCAAAATCATTAACTCTGCTCGTGACTCTGGGAACATAGTTTCTACGCTCCTCCTCGACTTATCCAAAGCTTTCAACACTGTCTCTCATGAGCTTCTACTTTCTAAACTCTCCCATCTTAATCTCTCCTCCTCGTCTATCAAATGGTTCTCCAGATATCTCTCAGCCAGGGAACAAGCTGTAAAATGGAACTACGGCACTTCCTCTTTCCTTCCCACCCCAACAGGTGTACCCAAAGGCTCTATTTTGGGTCCTTTACTATTTAACATTTTCATCAATGATTTCCACCAAAATATCCCCAATGCTAAACTGGTGCAATACGCAGATGATCCCACTATCATCTGCTCAGCCAAAACTCTTCCTTGCTAATAAACCTTACTCAAGAGGCCTTCTCCTCCACTGAATCCTGGATGCTTGACAATCATCTAGCCCTAAATGCCTCCAAATCCAAAATAATGATCTTTACCCCTTCTAGACATACTGCTGTTGAAAAAGCATCCTTCTCTATACTTAGTCCAAACAAAGCATCTATTGAAATAGTTCCCCTTACAAAACTTCCGGGCATCCTTATCGATGACCAGCTAAAAGTTGACATCCACCTACAAACCAATATTAAAAAGACTCATCAAAAACTTGGAATGCTTTATCGACACAGATGCTACCTTTCTCTGTCTGCTAGACAACTCCTATCTACCACCTACCTGCTACCCTCCCTTTTGTATGGAGCTCCACTACTCTCTAACCTCCAATCATCCCTAAAATCTAAACTTTCCTCATGCTATAAAAAAAATTCAAAGTTTGCCACAGGATCCAAATCTTCTACTCACCATTGCAACTCCCTACATGCTCTAAATTAGTTGGAACTCCCAGGCTACCTAAATTTCATTCAACTAACTACAGCACACACGGTAATTTTTAAACCTTCTAACTGTCCATCACTCTCCTCTTCCCTAAAACTTCACCAGCCACATAGAACACTTAGATCCACAAATCAGTACCTCTTAGAACTTTACAAGCCTTTACACGCAGCAGGGCAACTTCTACTATCATTCTCCCTTGCCAGATTATGGAACTCTCTTCCCCCTTACATTAGAACCACCCCAAACCTACCATCCCTTAAAACCCTACTCCACTCTCACTTCTACTTTCTCTGGGAGTGCTCCTGTACTCATCCTACCTGATTCCTGACACCTATCCCTATTCTATTCTACTCAAATCTCTGCCACAGCTTTTATTCATCTCTCTAAAATTCCTTTGCCTAAATACATGTATTGTATTAAATGAACATAAATTTATTGTTTTTGCAAATATATTATAAGTGATTGACTCAGCTCATACATTTCAAGATATGTAAAATCTTGTCTTGCTGTATATCGAATGTTAAACTGTTGTTCTTATATGCTGTACTAATACATTGTATATTGTCTTTCTGTCTGGAGCTTTTCTCCATGGGCCTCCACAAACGGGCTACCTTGGCTCAATGGACTTTCATGATTAACAAACTGAAATAAAATAAATAAAATAAAAAAAAAGTTTGACTTCTAATCTAGAAGCTAAGGGAGGAGACAAAGGCAGAAATGGCTGACAGATGGGCTTTAACTGAGGAATAGGCAAATCCATTCTTGAGCAATTCACACAAGTAAGAAAAGACTACAGGAACATCCATGGAAAATGGATCTAGCCTCTTATTAAGACACCAGATGGAGAACCTCTTCCATTTGGATAAGTAGGATCTCCTTGTAGTAGGTTTCCTGGCCTCCTGCAGAACAAGAACTATGTCCTCAGAAGAAAGGGGATCAGAAGCCTATCACCCACAAGGTCAGGTTTAGTGTTGACAAATGTAGATGAATGAGAGATCCCTTGTCTTGTCTGAGTAGATCCACCCTGTGAGGTAACTTCTGATGAATACGCTTGGCTAATTGCAGAAAAAGAGGGAACCAAAGTTGTCTTGACCAAAAGGTGGCCACCAGCAAGATTTGTGGTTTTGTCCTTCTAAATCTTCAAGAGGACCTTCTGAATTAGAGGGAAGGGGGGGAATGTGTAAAGAAACATCCCCTTCCATGAGAATGATAGGGTGTCCACCTTCCAGACCAGGGGGTGAGGGACTCTGGCACAGAACTTTGGAAGTTGTCTGTTCATAAAGGAGGCAAAGAGGTCTATTTGAGGCATACCCCTCTGGAGAGGAATGTCCAGAAACACATCTCTGTGGATCATCCATTTATAGGCCTGTGTCATGGATGTGCTCAGAGTGTCTGCCTGAACATTTTGAGCTGATAGAATGTAAACAGCTGTCAAAGTTACCATTGCTTGCACAGCAATCTCTCAGGCCTTGATTGCTAACCTGCAAAGCAGATAAGAGTTTGTTCCCCCCTGCTTGTTCACTTATCAGAGAATGGTGGTGTTGTCTGTGAACAGTTTGAAATGACATGGAAGAAGAGATGATTTGAAGGCTTAAAGGGCCAGGATCAGAACCCTTATCTCTTTGACTCTGATATGTTGCTTCTTATGGAGAGAGACCAAATACCTTGTACTTTTAGGTTTCCCAGAGTTGCCCCCCCCCCCCCGATCTGAAGCATCTGTGAAAAGTTCTTGAACTGGAGGTAGTGGCTGCAAGGGGAGTCCTGGATTCTGGGAGATTTGTTGAATCCACCAAGGCAATCCTTTCTTCAGGCTTGGAAGAAGTGGAAGAACAAATTCTAGAGGATAAGCATGCGGTGACCAGAGAGAGTTCAAATACCACTGGAATTTCCGCATGTGAAGCCTGGCTAGGGGTAGCATTGTTATAAGCGAAGCCATGATCCCAAGCATCCTGAGGAATTCCATGGCAGTCAGAGAGAGCAGTGGAAGCAACTGTAGGAAGTAAGTTGGAGAGATTGCACCTTTTGTGGGGGTAGAAAGATCATCATAAGATCTGTCCTTATTCTACAACCTAAGAAAACCTGGTCCTGAGAGGGAGTCAGGGAAGACTTGCTGTAGTTGAGGGTGAACCCCAGGCTGAGGAATATGGAGATGGTGGTTTGTAGGTTCTGCTGCAAGATGACTGGGTGTTCATAGAGCCATAGAGAGTCCAAAGGGCAAAGCACAGAACAGAAAAATGTTAAGAATTTCTTGTAGAGAGAGTGGATGGGAATGTAGAGTTAAGCATATTTTATGTCTAAGGAGACCAGGTAAGCTTGAGGTAGCAGTAGTGGAAATGGAGTTTAGAGGATGAGCATCCTCACGGAGAGTACATGAAGGAATAGATTGAGAAGGGATAAGACTAAAACTGGTCTCCAAGGGCCATCTTTCCTGGGAACTAGGAACATTCTGGAAGATAACCCTTTTCCTCTTTCTGAAGCAGGAACCTCCTGAATGGTTCCTTGTGCTTTCAAGCCTGAATGACTTGAGGGAAAAGGTGGATCTGATACTTTGGTGGTTGTGGTATTCCCACAAAAGGTGGAACAGTAATGAAAGTCATGTAATAACCCTTTTGAACAATGGACAGGACCCACCTCTTTGTAGTAATGCTTGTTCAATTTGAGAGGAAATGAGAAAGGCACTGGGAAAGGGGAATTTCTGAGAATGTTGCCAGGTAGTCACAGACTACCTGGCTTGTCTAGAAAGGGTGTCTTCTGAGCAGAGGAAGACTGAGACCTAGGAGGTGTCTGCCTGCATGCACTCTTCTTGTGTTGTTGGGAAGGAGTACAAGTTTTCTTTCTTGCAAAATTTGCTCAGAGGGGTAGTTCCTAAGAAATTTAGGAACAGGAGAGACAAAGAAATGTTTAAGCTCCTGAACTTCTTTCCCTTTCTCTTGAAAGGTTTTGAACAGGGCTGCAGCATTAGAACCAAACAAGGCAGCAGTATCCAAATGTGCATCCATGATCTTTGCTTTGAATTCCACAGGCAAAGGCTGGAAGCTCAGCCAAGAAAATCTCTTGAGGACAGAACCAGATGGAGCTGATCTTGTAGACACCTCTGCTGCATCACAGCTGCATTTAATGGAATGTCTAGTAACCTGGGAAGAAATCCCCGAAAGGGGAGAGAGTTGGGTTTTAGCTGCTGAGTCTGGGAGATCTGTCAACAAGTTGGATGCTTGTAAAAGGAGATCCAAAACATACTTGGACGTGTTTGATAGTTAATGGCCCTAAAGGCCAGAGTGAAAGATGTGTATACCTTTTTCCCAATTCTCTCCATCATCTTGATGTCTTTATCAGAGGGAAGAAGATTGGGGAGGGCAGTAATTTAGAAGTTTTATCAGCAGACAAGAAGATCACAGCTGGGTCTGCAAGAGGGCATTTATACAAGTATCTGCTGCCCTCAGGAACCTTATAGATCCTGTCTGGTCGCTTGGGTGCAGGAGGTTGAGAATCAGGATGTTTAGATGCAGCAAGGAAAGTATCTTGAAATACTGACAAGACAGGTGGGATGGCTGAAGGAGCTGGAGAGTCAGTTTGCAGGAGGTCATAATACCTCTTCTGTACCTCTGAGACTTGAGAGCTTTCCAATTTGAAAAACTCTCTTATTTTGGAGATAGTTTCTCCAAAGGAAATGTCCTCAGCTGGGGAATCCCCACTGGTGGAATCTAGATCAGGGGAAGCATATTCCAAGGAAGAGTCTATTTCAGTGGAATATGTCAGGGATTCATCTGAGGGGGATTCATTTTCCTCAGGCACCTGCAACTCAGCAGATGGAAAGAGGGAGGTAGGGGTAGCAGGTGTAGAAAGTGTTAAGAAAGAAGGCCTAAGTGCCATAAAGGCATTCAGAATCCATTGAGAGAAGGCTTGTCAGTCAGGGGACAGTTCCTCACCAGAGGAAAAATGTTTTTGTTTTCTCTGAAAAGAAAGCCCTACCCTAGACTGGGAAGGAAGGGCCGGCATAGGCCTGGGCTCCAGATTGGATGCCAATACAAAAACTCTTACTTAAGCTAAAACCCTGTACTCGGCCCCTGGCAATCTACCCCCACACTTCCTGTAGCTAGCAGTAAACTCTATAGCTTATCCCATCAGCATACTCATTAACAGATCAATTAAAGAATCTCTTGTCCCAGACATCTGGGAAAAATAATTCATTCTCCCCTTAGACAAAGGTGGCACCAACACAGACTCCACAAACTTTTGACCCATAGCAATCTTCTCACCCCTCTCTAAAATACTGGAAAAATGCATCCATGCCCAACTCCTCAGCCACCTGCTTGGAAATCAAATTTTATCACCCACTCAGCATGGTTTCAGACCAGGACACAGCATCACTACCGCCCTCTTATCCTTCCTTGATACAGTTAACCGGGCATGGGATTCTGGTAAAATAATTGCTTCACTTTTCCTCGACGTCTCCAAAGCTTTTGATACCATTTCCCACACTATCCTCCTCTCTAAACTATCCACCCTCCACATTTCTTCCCCTACCCTACAATGGTTCAACAGCTATCTCACCAATAGGCAGCAATCCACCAAATGGCAACAATCTTACTCTCCCTTCCTCAGTACTTCCACGGGGGTACCCCAAGGCTCCATACTTGGTCCTCTCTTATTTAGCATCTTTATTAACAACTTTCACTCCACTATTCCACAATGCTCAGTAATCCAGATGACTCTACAATAATGTGCACTGCAAATTCCAGATCTGAACTCCAGCAAATTACTCAGAATGCCCTCACCTCCATTGAATCTTGGATGCTTAACAATCATCTTGCCCTAAATCCAAAAAAAAAACTAAACTAGTAATTTTTACCCCTAGGAAAACCACTTCATTTGATAAAAAAACTCTTCACTATACAAGCCCAAGACAATACCACTATAGAAGTTGTCCCACACACTAAATTACTAGGCATTATTATAGATGAAAACCTTAACTTTGACCTACATATAAACAATAACATCAAAAAAACACACCAAAAGCTCAGTATGCTCTACAGGCACCAACACTTTCTTACCCTCTCTACTAGATAAACCCTTGCAACTACCTTTTTATTACCCTCTCTCCTTTATGGTGCCCCTCTCCTCACTAATATCCAAAATTCTACAAAATCCAAACTTGATATGTGTTACAACATAACAGCAAAATTTGCCACCAAGGTCAGATTCTCATCCCACCACTATAAGTCACTGAAACAATTAGGGTGGCTGGAACTCCGCCGCCATCTCTCATTCACCCAACTAACTACAGTGCACAAAATAATTTACATACCAACAGACTGTCCTGCTCTCTCAACTTTACTTGCCAAATACCATCCCAGCAGGCATCTAAGTCTGAACATCATCTACTTCTAAAAGTAGATAAGCCCACCTTACCTACTGGTCAACTCCTCTACTCCTTCACCATCGCCAAACTATGGAACTCACTTCCACCTTCTATAAGAAACGCAGGCAGCACTGCCATGTTCAAACAAATACTGAAAAATCATCTCAACTCTTCCTGGCTATGTTCCAGCTCTATAACCTAACCTCTTCACTCTCCTTATATGATTACCAAACTCCTATGTCTTGTGCTACTAGTGACTGATGATGCTTTCTCCATATTTATTTTTTATTTTTATCTTCACTTGTTGATACGGGTACAATAATACTGATTAATATATCTCTGTTTATACCTCTCTGGTTGAATTCACTGAATTCTGCTTTAATGTATATTTTCTGTATATATTACTGTAATCAAACAAACTAGATTCCTGCTTTTATGTATATATTCTGTAAATGTTAACTGTATTTACTATCTGTAACACTATTTCTACTTCTGCACCAATTAATGTTTATATTTTTTCTGTATCTATGTTCTTGTTGGAGGTTTTCTCCCCAGGCCTCCACTAAAAATGGGCTCTTTTAGGCCGAGTGGACTTTCCCGGTAAACAAATGCAATAAATAAATAAATAAATAAATGTCACCACAACCTTGATGGAAGGGGCAGGAGAGGTGCTACATGGAACGTTGGAAGGGGTGAGTCATGGTTCCCCCATACCATCCAAACCAGACATCTGCAAGATCTCTGCGGACATGTTGTGGAAACCCTCCTTTGCGGCTTCTTAAGTAGTACCAGCAGAAGGAGGAGGACCAGAAACCGTACGAGCCTCTGGGCCTTCACTGGCCTCAATAGGGATGTCTAGAACCAGAGGTGTAACTGAAGATTTGGGTCTTACCTTCTTAACCTTTTTCTTCAGAGGCTCACCCGATGGTCCAGCAGTACCTTCCATACCTAACATCAGCCTCTTAAGTATCTGGTTTTCTAGGTAAATTTTAAAGGCTGAGAGATGACTGCAGAGAGTTGTAGGGACAAATGCCTGACAGATGGCACAGGCCTTGTATTCGTGATCAGACTCAAGGCAAAAAAAATGTTTTTCTCTGTGTGGAATCTGTCTTCCACAATGGCACTTCTTGGATGACATTAATCTCTAGCAAGCATGCAGTAGCAAAAGCGTAAAAGGTTTTCCTCAATGGGGCACTTATCTGAATAGAAGAATAACTTTTAGTGAGCAGACAAATGGCTGGAAGCTGTCATTCAGACTGGCGGCACAGAGGTTCTGAGGATGGTATGTGCAGACATCACTTTTATGGCCGATGCTCAGCTGTACTATGTGCAAAGTCGTACATACCTTAGAGTACCTTAAGTCTTTGGTATACTGGCCAGACGTTCAGGTCACCTAGGCGGAATCTCCTTCATGTCATGAAAACTGCAACATGAGAAAAGAAGGACAACATTATTATACTAGGAAGGAAATAATAGTACTAGGGGTGAAATTTAGAGAGTATGAAAATGTAATAGAACAGTGGAAAATAGTGAAGGGAGAAATAACAAAATGCTTTAATGGTACAGAAGTTTTAATCTATGACAACAAAAATGTGTGTGTGTTAATATGTACATATTAGAAAAATTAACATACTGAGGAGGATTGTATATGTTTCTGGCTTAAATGGAGAAAGAAGTCAAAAACATTTTAAATTTCATTTGGGGATCAAGACTAAATAAATCCAGTGAAAAGAATGGATGTATATAATAAAAAAGGAGGAGGAGGTTTGGATCTAAAAAATTCTACTGTGTACTTAGGGTCTGCATTTTTATTCTGTGTAATAATGAAGGTAAAAGAGAGAGGAAGCTGAAAATGATGAAGAAAAGTTTATATATAAGGTAAGAAGAAGTATGGAAATATGAATTATGGAAAATAAGTGATGATTAATAAAATATGGAAGGAAAATAATTTACGAATACAATAAAAATAATGGATGGTGAAAATTAATGAGACAGAAGAAAACAGAAAATTGTGGTATAATAATATCTTGAAGAAATACCACATGGTATATCCTTGGAAGGAATGAAAAGTTGATGTAAAAACTACCATGAAAAATAGAGGGAAAAGGTCTTAGACTGTTTTATGGTGTAGTGGATTTCATGTGGAAAATTTTACTGAATAAGTTGCCAGTTAAAAGTAATTTGAAATATAAGGTATTAAAAATAAAATATTATGAGTTAAATGATGAAGAAACAACAAAATATTACTTTTTAGAATGTAAACAAATGAACAGTTTTGGAGGAGTTTAAAAAAGGAAGATACACAGGAAGGATTTAAAATAGAGCAAATTATATGGAAAGTATTACAAAGAAAAACGTGAAAGTGAAAAAAGGGACAAAATATTGTTTGTAGCAATCTGGAGATTATGGAGAAGAAGTTGTGAATGATTACTGTATAATAAAAATACAGGTGAAGATATGTTAGATTAAAAATTATTAAAAATAGTTGATGGCTTAAAAATCATATTTTTTGGGGGTTTTTGTGAAATGATGAATAGAAATATTTTTAAGTAGGTTCATAGGTTGGTACTAGGCTATCAGCCCTAGGGCCTATACAAGCCTAGCCATAACAATTCCCTGGCTATTTTTTCCCACATTATTTACTTTCCTGGACCCCTGTCTAGCAGGGCGACTGACGTGATCCCTGGGGTGAATTTCCTTTCTCCCATCCAATCGTCAAGGTTCCTCTTGAAGAGGTCCAAAGAGGCACTCTGCTTGACATGTATGGGCAATCTATTCCAGAGTCTGGGGAGTCTCTGGGTCAGGAACCTATCCCTCCAGCATGTTTTGTTTACTGTGATGACAAGGTTTAGATCCCTGAAGCGTGTAGCTCTGAGGGATTGGGATTTCTTTAAGTGTAGCATGTCCAACAGCTCTGGGTTTGACATGGCCTTGTATGTTAAGCAGAGATCGCCTCTGAGTAGACGATATGCGACAGAGTATAGCTGGAGTTTTTTAAGGCGGTCAGCGTAGGGCATCTGCTTTAGGACTGTGATTCTTTTAGTGAGGTATTTCTGAGGCCTTTCCAGTTGTTGCAGATGTCTTGAGAGGTACATACCAAATGGGGCGTTGTATTCTATAATGGGTCTAATGAGGGATGAGTACAGTGGGACAATGACCTCCTTTTTTCTGGATGAAAAGCCCTTCGTGATGAGGTGTGCCACATAGAAGGATTTCCTGACTGTTGTGGCGATGTGGTTATCGAAGGTGAGACCACTGTCCACCTGTGTCCCTAAGTCTCTTATCACACTTTCTGTGTTTAGTGTACTGCCACCTATATGGTAATTCATGGATACATGTTTTTCCCAAAGGGATAACAATACATTTCTTGGCATTGAGCTTGAGCCCATGGCTCTGGCACCAAGCATCTGTTTCTGTAAGGCCCTTTTGTAGAGTATCCACATCATTTGGGGATTCAATAATGGCTCCCAGTTTGCAGTCATCTGCAAACTTTGTTAGCCAGAGTCCCTTAGTGTTGACCTGTACTTCAGAGAAGTAGATGCCAAACAAGAGCGGCCCCAGGACTGAACACTGAGGTACTCCACTTGTCACTTGTCTGGAGCTGGATTTGGAGTCGGCTACTTTTACAGTGTGGGTTCTATCAGTAAGCCATTTAGCAACCCATTGGGTGACATAGGGATTAATGCCCAACTTAGTAAGTTTATCTATGATTCCAGAGTGGGGGATGGTGTCAAAGGCCTTGGCAAGGTCTAGATAGGCTGTGTGGACCACCTTACCCCTGTCCATGGCTCTGGAGACTGATTCAAAGAAGTCAATCAGGTTTAGGAGACAAGATCGGCCCTTCACAAACCCAGACTGGGTGGGGTCCAGTGTTTGAAGGTTGCCAATGTCTTTGTTTATAAGTTCCATGATAATACGCTCCATGGCCTTGCAGATAAGGCTTGTCAGACTGATGGGACGGTAGTTTCCAGGATCCAAGGTGGATCCCCCCTTGTGGATTGGGGTAACTGTAGCTCTGCGCCACTCAGTTGGCACGAAACCTGAGGTGAAGCAATGATTAAACATGACACTTAGGTGAGGTGCCAGTTCATATTGTAGTTCATGTAGTACACAGCCCGGGATGTCATCTGGTCCCATGGATTAGATTATGTTAATATTTAAAAAAATGGAAAGATAGATGCGTGTTATAAATATGACTGTGTAAATAATGTAAAGAAGTGAGTATATGCCCAGAATTAACAACGTTTCTGAATCAATGATAGGTTTTCAACCCAAGGAAACAGGGGGTGCTGTCCTCATTACATTGAAACCATATGGTAATTATACAAATGTGTATGTGTCCAAAGGTCAGGAAAGCCTCAGGATTGGTCAATTTCTTATTAAGACTCCTAGCACTCAGCACTGACAAGCTGATAATGCCAGATTTGAATCTGTTAAATTGGAAGGTCCAGTGGAATACATAGGAACAGGGTGAAAATATCAGTGCTGCAGCAGACCCATTACTTATGGCTGTACATGGCAGCTTGAAAAAAGAAGGTGTTGAAGGGCAGTTATTCAGCTGAATATATGGCACAGAGGAAGGTAAGAAATTATATTACTAGGAAAAGGGGGTCCTACATTAACAGAGGAGGAAGGAAAGGGTGGACATGGAAGGTTTGTAGCAGTGAAGGGCAACTGGCTTGGAAACAGAAATACTTTGGTGAGCATGTATGTCCCACCCAAGGCTGCAACTTTAGAACTAAAGAGAATGCTATGGGAAATAACAAGCTTTCAGTAAGGGCTCCTAATTATAGTCAAAGTTTGGAATAAGATTTGTAATAATAAGGATGTGTCTGGCAGCTCAAGGAGGGAGACTATTTCAAGAGAGGGTAGACTCTTAAGAAAATAAATCAAATTATTCAGGATTTTGAACATAGTAGTAGCTTTAGGAGCTCAAATTAAATTTACTTAACAATCCCATATGTATAAAAATTTGGCCAGACTGTTCAGGTACTATAAGAAATAAAGGCACATTTGATTACATCTCACTGTGCACCTATATATATATATATATATATATATATATATATATATATATATAGGTCTAAGGGCACAAGTTAGTAAGAAAAGAGACAGACGTTGGCTCTTTGCTGCTTATTTATTAAAAATTCAGCTATTTAAGTAGTAGATAGATAAGATTTTGGAAATAGAAAATGGGTCAGATGAGATATGTGTTACTAGAAAAAGCAAAAGGAGACTTTAGACCTATAACAGAAATAAAAGCAAGAGAAATACGGGAAAATGATTTTTAAAAAAATCGTGACAGGTTGGTGAGGGTAAAAGCACTGCACAATAACTTGGATGACTTCAATGATGAGAAGTAAAAGCAACCAAGAGGTACAAGGGAGAGTATGAAAGTGTATTTGGACAATATGAACAAGTAAGGAAAAGCAGCACTTGGGAGATTATTTTATGACAATAACCCCACAGCACAAAAATGTTTTCAGCATAAATTAAGGAAAGAGAAAGTGCAGAGTAAAGATGAGGGATCCTAAGTCCAGGAAAATGATAAAAAAGCCTGAAGGAATAAGGAAGACATTCTGGATATGTTATGAAGTCTTTATAAATTAGATGAATGGGGTGACTTAGATAAGATTTTGATGGAAAATTTTTATGGCAATCCTGGCCTTGCCAAAGATGGTGGAGTTAGAGGTAATTGTAAATATACAGGAGGAGGAGGAAGAAATACAAATAGTGAGGGTCAGTCGGGCAACATATCTGTCATCAGGGTCGGGTGTTGTTCCCACAGAAATCAAAAAGTTGGGAAAAAGATCATAAAAAGGATAATTAAAAACATTACCTAATAGAATCTAAAAAGAGGGAAGCTACTTTCTTCCTGGAAAGAAACGATGGAGGTGTTTTTACCTAAGGAAGGGAAATATCTTGTTTTGTACACAGCTATTTCAATATTAATGCATGACTACAAAGTATTTACATCTATATTAGCCAAAAGATTAGCAGCAGTATTAATGCAACAACTGACAAACCTAGATCAGTGTGGATTTGTATGGAGCAGGCAGATATTTAACAACAGTAGCACAATTCTGATGATTCAGAAAGATGCACAGCACAAATAAATGCCATTACTAATGAAAGTATTATAGACCAAGCTGGGAAATGTGCAGGTTAATGGCTGAATTAGATTTTCTTATCAAAATAGCTGAATTAGTAAGGAAGATATAGTACAGTTGTGTAAAATCTTACCATAATGGTAGATGTCCTTCTCTTTACTGTTGCAGTATTCTTTATAATATCAAAGAGATGAGCGCTCTTCTCCCTGTCCCTTCCTATTTGGTTAAAGATCATTCAAGATTCTTGGGTTCTATCCATAATTCACTAGGGGTATTATGGTTTGGAAATCTCTTCCCCCATTTTTGGGCATTCCTCAGCCTCCTCAGGAACAGATGCCCTTATTTCCAGAGGTGTTTTGGGACCTGATGCCTCAAAGAACAATTCAAGAAGTGCCAACTTCTCAAATGAGGAAGGGGTTTTACTCCAGAATATTTCTGGTCCCCAGGAAAGAAGGTACCTGGAGAACCATTTTGGATCTCTCTCTCTCTCTCACTTAAATACTTTTTTGAAGGTTCGTTCCTTTCAGATGCTATCCCTTTCCATTCTTTTTTCCTCTTTTCTTCTTCCTCTGGGTTTTCTGGTTTCCTTGGATCTCAAGGATGTCTCTCTCCATATCCCTATTCATCCCCTTTTCAGGAAGTTTTTACGTTTCTCTGTTGCTTCCTTGAATTTTCAGTTCTCTCCTTTGCCCTTTGACCTCCCTACTGCCCAAGGGTCTTCACCAAATGTCTCGCTCCGGTGATTACTTTTTGCAGATTGAGGGGAATCCAGATCGTTCCCTACCTGAATGACCTCATTCAGGTCTCTTCTCCAGAGATCTTAATTCAGCATCTTCACTTTGCTACTTGTCTCCTGCAAAGCCTAGGGTTTACAGTGAATTTCCAAAAATCATTCCTGACTCCTTCATAGGATTATATTTTTCTAGGGTGCAGGCTCCAGACTGTTTCAACTGTTTCAATACTGGTGTCTCTGTCTCCCAAGGCTTTAACTCTGATTGCTTTCTTTCAATCCCTTCTTCCTCTGGACTCTATTACAGCCAGGAAAGTTCTAAAGGCTCTGGGATACATGGCTTCCAGCATCCCTATGCTTCCTCTGGCCAAGCTTCATATGAGAAAGCTCCAGGAGTTCCTAAAGTCAGTCTGGTTTCAACATTCTTATCCTTTGGATTTTCTGATTACCCTTCTCTCATGTCTCAAGCTGGAACTTCAGTGGTGGATTCTTCAGTTGTGCCTCAACCCAAGGCTTTCTTTTCAACCTCCAGTTCCCTCTCTGGAACTCTTTACAGATGCCTCAGGTGTGGGGTGGGGGCCTCCTTCTGACTTCTGAAAGTGCAGGGCCTTTGGTCTCTTTAAAAAAAAGAAGGATTGCATCAATATCAAAGAGATGAGAACTTTTCTCATGGCTCTTCAGGCTTTTCATTCTCTTTTCCTTCCAGGGCCCCTCAAAGTCTTCAGAGACAATACCACAGTGATGTAGTATATCAACAAGTGGGGGGAGGAGGGTACAAGATCTTATCTCCTGTGCAGACTCTTTAGGCTTGGGATCTAGCTGTTCAGTATCAGGTGACCCTTCAGACAGTTTATATTCCTTTAGATCAGAACTTTGTGGCAGATTCTCTGAGCAGGTCCATGACACAGACCCATGAGTGGATGCTTCACAGAGATGAGGTTCTGGACACTGTCTACCAGTGGTGTACTCCTCAAGTAGATCTTTTTGCCTCCCCTCTGAACAGACAACTTCCTCTCTCTTGTATCAGAGTCCCATTTCCTCTGGCTTGGAAGAAGGATGCCCTCACTTTTTCTTTGAAGGTGATGTTTCTTTATGCCTTCCCTCTCTTTCCTCTCATTCCGAGGGTCCTGTTCAAGACAGACCAGGATAATCCCAAAATCTTGTTGGTGACCTTCTTTTGGCCCAGACAGCATTGGTTCCCTCTTCCTTTGCATTTAGCCAAGGACAATCATCACAAGTTACCTCACAGGGTGGATCTCCCCACAATAGACAAGGGATCTCTCATCCATCCCCACCTATTCATACTTCGAATGACATTGTGAGTGATAGGGTTTTCATCCCATTTAGGCACCTTTTTTCTGAGGATATGCTTTGGGTTCTGCAGGATGCCAGGAAATCTACTACCAGAAAGTCTTATTTATCCAAATAGAAGAGATTTTCTGTCTGGTTCATTTCTCATACCCTGGATCCACTTACTGTGGAAGTTCCTTTGGTTCTCTCTTATTTGTGTGAATGCTGGGTTGGCTTACTCTTCTATTAAGAGAAGTTCTATTAGAGAACCACGACAGATTGCTCTCGCTATATTTTTATCTGTGCCTGCATTACTGTTTGGGGTTTCTTTTCTAATGTTCTTCCAATTGGCTCAGTATCTGCATATACTAAGTAGTTGGTGCATGGCATTGTCCTGCATGCGGTAGCTATTTGCTCAGTGTGTTTTTTATAATCTTTATAATATATATTTACCATCTCAAAAGTGCTTACTCCTCTCTGTACTCTTCTTTTCTAGACCTAACACCACTCTTAAGTAATCAACTGCGGTACCACCTTTAACATTCTTGTAAGAAAAGCGCAGTCCGGGTCTGAACTGTCTGCAAACAGCTACAGTTAACTTTTGAGTATGTGTCTACCTGTTTGAGCCAATATTCATTTTCCCCTGGAGAGCACTCTGCTTTGGTTGTAAGCAGCCCCCCCACCACCACACACACCCACACACACACACACCCACACCCACACCCACACACACACACACACACACACATCTTCCACTTTCTCTTATTCCCTTCTGTTAGCAAATAGTATCCATAACTGATCAATACTGTGTGTTTGTAAATTTAAACTATGACCACAGTAGTCTACTGATACAAGGTTATCCTGTTTTTCCACCTGAGAAATTAAGAAATGACTTACAGTTTCAGAGCAGTCCTTGGTCAATTGTGATTGTTTCTTAACACATACTTGTCTTTGCTTTGTGATGGTTTCCAGCCCCTCATACGAGCAACTAACAGGGTCTGTACCCGCTTCGCTCCCCACCCTGCCCCCTATTCCCTCCCGCCCCCGGTGGTCCCACCTTTATTGCACTCAAACCCCTCCCATCTTTCTAGTAGCCAACCACAGCACTAATCCAACACTATCTCCTCCATCTTCCCACTACTATCACACCTCCTCAACTAACATGTACAAGCATACCTTTCCTATGCTCACTGCATGCACTCTCCTTGCATATCTTACATCCTACCAAAGCTCCATCATTCCCCTACTCAACCACTACCACTGTACTACTACTCACACCACCACTCATGTCTCACCCACACTCAGCTCTCCTCCCACCAGCTCAAGAACCATCCCTATGCACCCCCCACATATTCTACCAACTATATTACTCAAACATAAAGCATCCCTACAACTTAACATAGTAACCCTCCCACCATACCTATTACCCACAGAGCACAATCATAAAGTTTCCCTTATAATCAAACACATTCAAAAACTGAGAAAACTAATAATCTCATGCTTATCAAAACTAGCCCTAAGTGGTGACATCCACCCCAACCCTGGCCCTACCATCTCCAAACCCAATCTTCATAATCAGACTAGAAACCACAACTTCTCCCATATTACAGCCAATAGAACGCCAAGTGACTTCCTTCTACTATGCCTAAATATTAGAAGTATATCCAACAAAGTCCATGAACTCCATGCCACCATAGACTTGTACTCCCCAGATATAGTCATCCTGACAGAAACCTGGCTAAAACCTCACATTACCAGTGAGCAAATACTCCCTACAGGTTACGGCATACTAAGAGTAGACCAGCTAAACAAAAAAAGGAGGTGGTGTAGCTATAATATTTAAACAGCATCTA
Organism: Protopterus annectens; assembly: GCF_019279795.1. Classification (NCBI taxonomy): domain Eukaryota; kingdom Metazoa; phylum Chordata; order Ceratodontiformes; family Protopteridae; genus Protopterus; species Protopterus annectens. Next base: position 1,085,946,288 of record NC_056732.1, on the reverse strand, counting down.
AACATCCAGATCTTAAAATCATTGGCTCCACAAATAGGCAATGAAGAAATAAAATATACCAACCTCAAAATTAACCAAAACAAAACCATCAACATAATTGGATGCTACTTCCCACCTGGCTAAAACATCCCTCCCCTAGCAAACCTCCTCAGCTGGTCTACCCACCATCTCCCCCAATAAACTATCATCTTAGGTGATTTCAATATTGACTGGCAATCCTGTTCTGGCAACAATCCAACCCATCATGTACACCTTCATGGCTTCACTCAACTAGTCCAGTCACCAACCAGGATAAATAAAAACTCCACCAAGCACACTACCCTGGATTGGATACTAGTCAGTAAGAGACCCAGTCATATATAACAGGCTGCTTATCAGATAGCCTCAGTGATCACTCCCCAACATTCCTACTCAAAAAATACCTATATCATGCTAAACCTGTCATCTACCGTCAAATACGTAAAAAACTAAACTTTAACCCACTCACATTCATCTCATCCCTCAAAGAATCTAACTGGCATCCTCTAAAGTACCTCAGTCTAGATGATGCAGTTGAATTTTTTAATACTACCTTCCTGAACATCCTTAATTACCATGCCCCCATAAGATTCTCCAGAACCAAAGCACAACCCTCCCAATGGCTACAGAAAACCACTAAGTCAGAAATGAAAAACAGAGATAAAGCCTGGGAGCACTGGCGCAAAACCAAAACCCCCTCAGCTAGACAGAAATTCCTAGAACTATGCAACAGAGTCAAAAAGCTGATAAAACAGGACAAATCCCAATACTACCAGTCTGCCATAGACTCCTCACAACACAGCCCCAAACAATTCTGGTCCTCCATAAACTCCATCCTCCACCCAGGTAAAGTCAGTACCCCCCCTCCTAACATCCCTCACTCCTCAGAAAATATTGCTTCATCATTCAACACACACTTCACCCAAACCATACTATCACTAGCTAAACAACACAACCCCCCTCCCCTGCAACCCACACCTTCAACTAGTAATCTCCCCACTGCCTTCTCTTTTTCTCCTGTACCTACCTCCAACATAAAAAAACTCTTAACTAAACTTAAACCCACCAAATTAGCAGCAGACAGCCTCCCAATTGAAAACCTACAAATCGCAGCTGATGCTCTGGCCTACCCAGTATCCATCTTGATTAACCGATCTCTGTCAGAAAGTTACATTCCCACACTGTGGAAAGTATTACATATAATTCCCCTCCACAAAGGCGGACCCTCCACAGAACTAACCAATTACCGCCCCGTAGCTATTCTCTCTCCACTCTCCAAAATACTAGAGAGATGCATACACTCTCAGGTCTCAGACTACCTCCTTACTAACAACCTCCTTTCCAGTACTCAGCATGGTTTCCGACCAAACCATTGCACCACCACTGCCTTACTCTCCTTTACTAACACTATCCTTCAGCATAAAAAGAATGGCTATCTCTCCTCTGCTACTTTCCTAGACCTATCTAAAGCATTTGACATGGTCCCACACAAACAACTTATCTCTGTCCTCAATAACCTATCCTTCTCACAATCGGTCACCAACTGGTTTCAGAGTTACCTGTCTGACCTCCAACAATCCGTTGTATGGCAGAATGACATATCTCCCCAACTACCTGTCTCCATAGGGGTTCCCCAAGGATCCATCCTTGGACCCCTACTCTTCTCGGTTTACACCAATAATTTAGCCTCTGCCACCAAACATGGCGCACACATATAATAGTTGAAACACAAAATGTAAAACAAACTAACGAATCCAAACCCTGGGTAGAGCGAAAGAAGACACACACTGAGACCAAAAAGTATAAATTAAGCGCTTTTCGTTTATGTTAATTCATAAACTTCTTCAGACCTGTGTGTGTCTTCTTGCACACATATAATACGCAGATGACTTGACCATCATCTGCTCAGCCCAGTCCCTACCAAAACTGCAAAAAGTCACACAGGAAGCCTTTTCCTCTGTTGAAACATGGTTATCCGATGCCCGATTAATACTCAACCCAAACAAAACTAAACTACTCATCTTCCAACCCACCAAACATACTCAAAACAACTCTCACTTTAACATCACGGCAAAAGACAACACCACTATATACCCAACTGAACATACCAAATTGCTAGGAGTGGAAATAGACAATAAACTAAAATTTGACATTCACATATCCATGACTATAAAAAAAGTCCACAAAAAACTAGGAGCGTTATACAGAAATAAGCAATTTCTCACCAAAGCAGCAAAGATTTCAATAGCAAATTCCCACCTTATCTCCACCCTACTTTATGCCTCTCCAATATATACCAACCTAAGGCAATGTGATCTAAAAAAGCTAGAGACCTGCTACAACAAAATTGCCAAATTCGCCACAGGGGCATCCTACCGTAGTCACCACTGTCTCTCACTTGCTAAACTGGGCTGGCTTGAACTCCCTCACCTCCTTCAAAGGTATCAACTCTCACTCGCCCACAAACTAGTAAACCATCCACTAAATGTCCCATCCCTCCAGAATCTACTCCAACCCTATCGCACCACCAGACCACTAAGATCCAGCAGCAAAAATCACTTGCAGATCACTAAAGCCAATAACTCTGCTGGTGAAGCACTATTCTCTTGCGCCATAGCCAAATTATGGAACTCACTCCCACCCACAATTACCTCCATACCATCATGCACTCACTTCAAAACATTACTAAAAGCACAACTAAAAACATGCTGGCTATGCCCTTGCAACTCCCACTCTAATATCATCCACCCCATCCAACCACTACCTTTCTTTCCACTCCACTAACTACCTTGATTATAGCAAGCTCAGATGCTCATAAGCCAGTACTTATTATACAGCACGAACTTCTTCTTCTTGTAACATTTGTTAATGTCTGGTATGCACTTCACAGATAAAGATTCTAGTTGTCTACTGATGTACTATGTTCTTCATCTGTAAATATGTTGTAAGTAATTGCTATGTAAATTGTTAATCACTGTGTAATCCAATGTAAATACTGTCTGTTTATTTTAACTGTGGAGCTTTTCTCCCCGGGCCTCCGCTGAAAATGGACCTACGTCCAGTCGGACACTCCCAGTCAACAAATTTAAATAAATAAATAAATAAAATAAATAAATAAAATTAAACCCCACCTGTCAGCTATTTCTGCCTATATGCCTATGTAGCTTCTAGATTTGAGGCTAAACAATTCCTAAAAGGTGTCTTTCACATTAGGCTTTCCAGGAAGCCTTTCCCTCCTTCCTGGGACCTTATTTTTGCTTTGGAAAAATTGACTCCGGCTCCTTTTGAGTCTGCAGCTTCTGATTCCTTACAGTAATGTTTCTGAATGACTGTTCTTATTTTGGCCCTTACCTCAGTCAGGAGGGTGACTGAGCTGCAGGCCCTTATGGCTATTCTTCCTTTTTTGATTTTTCACAAGGATAGGGTGTCTCTTTGTACTAATCCTTCATTTATGCCCAAGGTGGTTAATGAGTTGTGTCTTAACTCATTAACCCTGACTACCATCTCATGGCGCCTGTGTGGTTACATCCGAGCGCACTGTGATACGATAGTAAGTGGATATTGTTACACCTGAGTGCCTTCTCCCAGCGCAATGAACTTTGCAGCCAGATTGCAACTCCACTGTTGAAAATTAAGTTGAAAAAGTAACTGAACTCTATCAGTTACTTTGTCGGCTTAATTTTCAGCATAGAGTTACGTGGTGGTTATATTTGAGTTTTTGGAGAAAATCGGCTTGCAAGTCACTCTGTACTTTCTTCTCATAGCAAGCCAGTTTTCAATACAAGCAAGCCGTTGTGTCCAATCACAGTCCACTTAACTCCTCCACCCCAACCTAAAATCCTTTGTTCTGTGCCCATAAATAGGAGTTCCAGCAGTAAAAGTTCCCTTTCTTTTTCTTGCTTTTGAAGAAATTACTGCTGGATCCCTCTATTTATCCTGCTGATCACTTAACAAATCCGGGGAGTTTTGCTGCAGTTTCAATCACAGTCCACTTAACTCCTCCACCCCCGACCTAAAATCCTTTGTTCTGTGCCCATAAATAGGAGTTCCAGCAGTAAAAGTTCCCTTTCTTTTTCTTGCTTTTGAAGAAATTACTGCTGGATCCCTCTATTTATCCTGCTGATCACTTAACAAATCCGGGGAGTTTTGCTGCAGTTACGGTTCTCTGAAGAAAGACCTGCACCGGAGATCTGCGTGTGTTTTTAAAACAAACTGCAAGTCTCTTCTACAGACCATTTCATCTCTGATCCGTAAGGTAAGATGCTCATAAGGTAACATGTTGCCCTGCTACAGCTTACATGGTTTTCTTTTTTAAATCGCCTGAATGTTGCTACGACCTGCCATTATCATTTAGCAAACTTCTCGCTGCTATGTTTTGGCGGTATTTCGGCAAGCATAGAAAGGAAATTGACAGGAGGGGAACACAGAGGGATTTTATAGGCTTGGTAGCAGTGTTACCTGAGAAAAACAGTAGTATCGACGAGTTTGCCAAGGTGATACAGTTCACAGCCAAACATGGTGAGTAAATGGCAAGTTGGCATAGAATTTGTGCTCCGTCTCCGCACATTATAAGAAACCTGAGTATACTGGCAGTAATTAATGCTTTATGAGGCCTGTTTTTTTTATCTCAATGGACTTCTACAATAGTTCTAAATGCTAAAATTACAGCGGTGCTGTCTTAAGAAGTCTGTTTATTAAGTTTTATTGTGACATGCAGAGAGTTACTTAGGAAGTGCAGGGACATGGAACTTTCCAGCTGCTTGTGTGACCGTCTTACTTTATTTTATTTATTATTTTTATTTTACATTTGTTGACCGGGCTAGTCTAACTGGATACATCTCCATTTTCAGTAAAGGCCCGGGGAGATAAGCTCCTAGATAGGACAATGAAATTGACACAATACCAACTAAGGGAACATGAAACAAACAAAATAAATCCTATTTACAGTACCTATTACAGGTTATCACAGTAAAATTAACAGTACAGAATACAGGCATAACATAGCATGCTAGTACAATCAAGATATTCTAGAGATAATTAGTATAATTAGAAAAACAGCGTCTCGCTCGCTATCCACTCCTGTGCACAATAAATAATAAAATTAATGGCAAGAAAGGTTGTAGCACAGTTTAGGCAGAGTAGGTGCACTCCAAATGTACCAAAATGCGTACTAAGCAGTACGTTAATAGTCCCCAGCAGTTGCAATGGTTCAAAGTTGAAAGCAAATTCCTTCGCAGAACAATGGCTTGTAAACAACTCAAAATAACAAATCAAGCGTTCAGCAAAGTAAAATAAATACTTTAATAAATCCGGCAAGCGCTTTCGACTAGGTCTTCATCAGGCCGTAATAGTCTATCAATGATAGACATTCACATTTATAGGAAACACTATTCAAATTTAAACATGTCATATCCTGTTAAAATATACTGTCAGCATAAGATGTCACTTCATATATCACCAAAAGTTAAAATACTCTAATAAAACACTTGCATGACAGTTCTACTATTAATAATATCTGTGTCAACATATAAATATATATATATAAGTATGTATAGACATCTAAACATATTAAAATTAATTTAAGAATATATATTTATAATGAATAAATATATATGTCTAAATTCTATACATTTAATAAACCTAACTAATACTCAATGTAATACATATCTTAAAATCATCCTTATAAATATAAAAATAAAAAAGTGCATAATTTGTCCGTAGAATATGGCTAAATTAATAAAATTCATAAATTACACAATCATGGTATTAAACAATGAACAGGTAGGTACAGTAAGAACAGAGCTAAAAAATAATAATGGTATATATATGTGTGGATATTCCTAGCAAAATAACTTAATTCAATCCATACATCTACTTTAACTTCCTAGCCTTGAGTATTGGTTTTATGGATACCCTGTCATTTATACCAGGGCTGCAATCAGCTCGGAGTCTGATAATCCATTTTACCTCTATTTGTTCAGTTTGATTAAATATATCTCCTCCCCTAATCCCAGGCCTATTAACGTGGATAGCTTGAAACATAAAATTATGTTCTGTGCACGTATTATGTACATGTTTTGCAAGTGCATTAGACAAACATGAAGTCCTGATCTTATAAACATGTTCTCTAATTCTCTCTTTTAATTTTCGATCCGTCTTCCCAACGTAAAACGCAGGACAAGACTGGCATGTCGATAAATATACCACATGCTCAGTGTCACATGTAGCTGATGCAGTGAATGCAAACTCTTGTTTGGTAACTGGATGTACAAACGTATTGGATTCTTTGATATATTTACACTGTTTACATTTATAACATCTGCTAGTAGTACTTGTTTTATCATCCATTCTAATACCATCAATTTTGTTTGAACCACATAGCATCCTGTGAAGGTTGAGTTTGTTTCTATATGTGAACATTGGGGTATCACCCAACATCCTAGATATATCTGGATCTGTTAAAAGAATGTCCCAATGTTTCCTATATATATATTTGATACTACCCACATCCTGTGTGTAATGTATTGGAATCCTCATGATCTCATTCATAGTAATACTAAGTGCTTCAGGGTTATCTACGTTGTCGCTCTGTTTTGCAAAAAAAGGGTACGCTCTCCCTTCTCTTAATGTGCTTATTTCACATAAATTACTCTCAATTTCTTCCTCTGTATAAGACCTACTCAAGAACTTATCCTTCAACGACTCTAACTCCCTCATAAACCCTACATCACTAGAGTTCAGCCTGGATGCCCGCATTACTTGGCTCTTAATAATGTTGCTAAAGATGTGACTAGGGTGCATACTGCTATGATGGAGTAAACTATTTCTGTAGCAATTTTTCCTATATACCCCTGTATTCAAACTACCGTCAGGTAGTTTTTCTATGTACACATCTAAGTACGGTATCACTTCTTTAGACTGAACCATGGAGAACTTCAAGTAATCAGTCTCATTATTCATTTTCAAACATAGTTCATTCAACTCCTCTTCATTTCCATTCCAAATTAAGAAAAGATCATCTACAAAGCGGGTATAGCATAATACATGTTTTTTAAATTCGACCATCTGAAATAGCGAAACATCCTCCCAATCTGCCATAATCAGGTTGGCGTAACTATTGGCACAAGAAGTGCCCATAGCTACGCCATCCCTCTGTATGTAAATTGATCCATCAAAGGTAAATATGTTATTTGTTAGAACAATTTCCATAAGTTCACATATTACCTCAATTCTACTAGTAGATAGGACACCATCTTTTTCCAGCCTTCTCTTCAACCTCAATAACCCATCTGAATTCGGTATAACTGTGAAGAGGGATTGTACATCGAACGTAACCAATATTCTATCCTCTCCTTCCTGTTCATTAGAGGTTTTTTCATATAATTTACCTAAAAACTGTTTGGTGTCTTTCAGTATGTGTTCATGCTTGTCTACTATAGGTCTAAGTAAAGATTCCAAGTACAGAGATATAGGCTCTGTTATCCAGCCTTTCCCCGCAACAATAGGCCTCATAGGTGGAGTTAACCCATTTTTGTGTATTTTGGGGATCCCTTGTATAATGGGTATTGTCGGATGGCCAATTGAGAGATATCTGAATAATTCTTGATTAATTTTACCATCATCCAGCATAGTACTCAACCTTTTAGCCACACCATCTATTATCTGGTTTACTCCATTAGTATTGATTCTTTGATAGAAGTTATAATCACTAAGCATCATGGAAATTTGATGTTTATAAAAATCCATATTCATAACAACAACGGGCCCTCCCTTATCCGCAGGTCTTATCATAATAGTACTATAATTTCTTAGATTTCTAAGGGCTTTCCGTTGAGCTGGTTCCAAATTACCAAACCATCTCTTACTCTTATTAGCATTCTCATTATCATATAATTCTTGTTCAACAAGCTTAGAAAAAGCTTCAATTAATGGGTGATTATTAGGAACATACGTACTGGGTTTCCTAAATGGATGGGGTATATCCACTATATTATGGAAATCAATTTTAATCTGTAGGTCACGTACAAAAAGTTTAAGGTCAATTACATTATCGGTGATATTACTTTTAGTAGAGGGAATAAATGTCAGACCCTTTTCTAAAACTTTCTGTTCATTATCAGATAGTATCTTTGTAGAAATATTCCAAACTAGGGATTCTTGGCCTATTCTTGATAATTGACCTTAAACTTTTTGTACGTGACCTACATTTTAAAATTGAAACAGAAATAGTTTACTCCATCATAGCAGTATGCACCCTAGTCACATCTTTAGCAACATTATTAAGAGCCAAGTAATGCGGGCATCCAGGCTTAACTCTAGTGATGTAGGGTTTATGAGGGAGGTAGAGTCGTTGAAGGATAAGTTCTTGAGTAGGTCTTATACAGAGGAAGAAATTGAGAGTAATTTATGTGAAATAAGCACATTAAGAGAAGGGAGAGCGTACCCTTTTTTTGCAAAACAGAGCGACAACGTAGATAACCCTGAAGCACTTAGTATTACTATGAATGAGATCATGAGGATTCCAATACATTACACACAGGATGTGGGTAGTATCAAATATATGTATAGGAAACATTGGGACATTCTTTTAACAGATCCGGATATATCTAGGATGTTGGGTGATACCCCAATGTTCACATATAGAAACAAACTCAACCTTCACAGGATGCTATGTGGTTCAAACAAAATTGATGGTATTAGAATGGATGATAAAACAAGTACTACTAGCAGATGTTATAAATGTAAACAGTGTAAATATATCAAAGGATCCAATACGTTTGTACATCCAGTTACCAAACAAGAGTTTGCATTCACTGCATCAGCTACATGTGACACTGAGCATGTGGTATATTTATCAACATGCCAGTCTTGTCCTGCGTTTTACGTTGGGAAGACGGATCGAAAATTAGAGAACATGTTTATAAGATCAGGACTTCATGTTTGTCTAATGCACTTGCAAAACATGTACATAATACGTGCACAGAACATAATTTTATGTTTCAAGCTATCCACGTTAATAGGCCTGGGATTAGGGGAGGAGATATATTTAATCAAACTGAACAAATAGAGGTAAAATGGATTATCAGACTCCGAGCTGATTGCAGCCCTGGTATAAATGACAGGGTATCCATAAAACCAATACTCAAGGCTAGGAAGTTAAAGTAGATGTATGAATTGAATTAAGTTATTTTGCTAGGAATATCCACACATATATATACCATTATTATTTTTTAGCTCTGTTCTTACTGTACCTACCTGTTCATTGTTTAATACCATGATTGTGTAATTTATGAATTTTATTAATTTAGCCATATTCTACGGACAAATTATGCACTTTTTTATTTTTATATTTATAAGGATGATTTTTAAGATATGTATTACATTGAGTATTAGTTAGGTTTATTAAATGTATAGAATTTAGACATATATATTTATTCATTATAAATATATATTCTTAAATTAATTTTAATATATTTAGATGTCTATACATACTTATATATATATATTTATATTTATATGTTGACAGATATTATTAATAGTAGAACTGTCATGCAAGTGTTTTATTAGAGTATTTTAACTTTTGGTGATATATGAAGTGACATCTTATGCTGACAGTATATTTTAACAGGATATGACATGTTTAAATTTGAATAGTGTTTCCTATAAATGTGAATGTCTATCATTGATAGACTATTACGGCCTGATGAAGACCTAGTTGAAAGCGCTTGCCGGATTTATTAATAAAAGTATTTATTTTACTTCGCTGAACGCTTGATTTGTTATTTTGAGTTGTTTACAAGCCATTGTTCTGCGAAGGAATTTGCTTTCAACTTTGAACCATTGCAACTGCTGGGGACTATTAACGTACTGCTTAGTACGCATTTTGGTACATTTGGAGTGCACCTACTCTGCCTAAACTGTGCTACAACCTTTCTTGCCATAATTAGTATAATGGTTAATAAGGAAGGCCTTGCAGTTAATGAGTAGACGGGGTAGGAAGAGCAAAGTATTAAGAGACACAAACTAGTCAGGCTTAGTACAGGGGCATAACCAGTGTGTTTTGAGGAACACTTTCAATTTGTTTTTGAAGCAGGATAGTGAGGGAAGTGTGGAGAGTTCATTGGGGAGGAGATTCCAGGCTTTTCCAATAATATTAGAAAAAAGGGAGTTTCCAGCCTTGTTGTTTGGTTCAGTGGTATGTACTAGAAGTCTCTGAGAAGACCTTAAGGATTCCACGTTTTTATAGGGAGTGATGAGTGTGGAAAGAATAGGAGTTTTGGAAGGTTTGTAAAGAGTGTTGTGGGCTATAGTTAGTTGATGGACTTTAATCAGATTTTGTAGTTCAAGCCATACCAGCTGCGTTAAATTAATGCAGTAACGGGTTGCCTGTAGCAAATCTGGCAATGTTATTGTTGGACATTTCCAATTTGCTAAGATTATTTTTAGATAGGTTAGTAAAAATCGGTGAGGCATAAAGTAGAGAAGAGATTAGATGAGTACGTGCTATTGTGGTTCTAGCTGAAGGTAGGAGGAAGGATTTTATCCTATAGAGAGAGCCTAGCTTTTTGTTGACAGTTTTTATAGTATTGTTAATATGGATATCAAAGTTCAGATTGTTGTCAATGGTGACACCTAATAGTTTGGTGGTTGGTTCAGGAGATATAATAGTTTTATTGGTAGAGTTAACTGAGAAATCCAGAGGGGGGGACTTCTTAGTAGGAGAGAAAAGGAGGAGTTTAGTCTTTTTGGGGTTTAGGAGAAGGCATCTATGTGTGAACCATTGCTCAACTGTGTTAAATACTTGTTGGGTAAGAGAGAGAAGTTCAGAAGAGGAGGGGGCTGAGCATATCAGTGTACAGTCATCCGCATATTGTATGCATATAGCTTAGGGGATGGCAAGGTGAAGGTCATTAATGAATATGGAAAAAAGTAGTGGTCCTAAGATGGACCCTTGAGAGACACCAAGGTTGATGGGCAGGTGAGTAGAGAGAGACTTGTGCCATAGTACGGCCTGTTGTCTTTTAGGTTCATAGGTTCATAGGTTCATAGGTTCATACTAGGCTATCTGCCCAAGGGCATTTATAAGCCTAGCCCATAGTTATGTGACTTTCGCCACCCCTTTAGTTTGAATAAAAACTATGCCTATCATTTTTCTGTGCCTCTGTCAAGCAGTGACACTGAAGTAATCCCTGGGGTATATCTGCGATCTCCCATCCATTGGTCAAGATTCCTCTTGAACAAGGCCAGCGAGGTGCTCTGCCTCACATGTACCGGGATTTTGTTCCACAGCATAGGGAGTCTCTGGGTGATGAATCTGTCCCTCCAGCACGTTCTATTTATAACCGTGTCAAGGTTTAAGTCTCCCGCCCTTGTGGTTCTGAGGGATCTAGATTTTTGAGGTGAAGCATATTCATCAAATCTGGGTTTGACATGGCCTTATATGTCAGGCACAGGTCACCTCTGAGCAAGCGGTATGAGACTGAATAAAGCTGGAGTTCTTTCAGTCGGGCAGCATAAGACATATTTTTGAGACCCTTTATCCTTTTGGTGAGGAACTTTTGGGGCCTTTCAAGCTGCATCAGGTGTCTGGTCAGATACATTCGAACGGGCATTGTACTCAATCATAGGTCTAATGAGTGATGAGTACAGGGGACGATGACCTCCCTTGATCTAGATGTGAATCCCTTCATGATCAGGTGGGCGATATAGAAGGTTTTCCTAACTACTTTAGCAACATGAGTGTCAAACGAAAGACTACTGTCAACTTGGGTCCCCAGATCCCTGATGACTCATTCTGTGCTCAGTGGGTTCTCACCTATATGGTACCTAGGGGTAACCTTGTTTTTCCCGAAGAGTATCACTATCGATTTTTTGGCCTTTAACTTCAGGCCATGGCTCTGGCACCAGTTATCCGATTCTGTGAGGCCCTTCTGGAGGATATCTGAGTCAGATGTGTTTTCGACTATGGCGCCCAGTTTGCAGTCATCTGCAAACTTTGTCAGCCATAACCCTCCTGTGTTTGCTTGTACTTCAGAAAAGTAGATGCCGAACAAGAGTGGACCCAGGACTGAGCCCTGTGGGACACCACTTGTGACAGGCTTTGAGTCTGACATGGCTCCAGCAACTCTGACCCTGTGGGTTCTGTCGCTTAGCCAGTTTGCAACCCATCTTGTGATGTATGGGTTTACATTCAAGCTGATGAGTTTTTCGATGATACCTGAGTGGGGTATTGTGTCGAAGGCCTTTGCCAGGTCGAGGTAGGCTGTATGGACTGCCTTTCCCTCATCAATGGCCTTGGTGACTGTCTCGAAAAAGTCAACCAAGTTTAAGAGGCAGGATCTGCCTTTGACAAAGCCAAACTGGGTTGGATCCAAAGTCTGCAAGTTCCCTATGTCTTTATTTATGAGTTCCATTATGATCCTCTCCATGGCTTTGCAGATAAGGCTTGTCAAGCTAATGGGGCGGTAATTTCCAGGGTCTGTGGAGGCACCGCCCTTATGAAGTGGGACCATAGTCGCCGGCGCCACTCCTTGGGCACGTATCCTGAGGTGAGGCTAAGATTAAACAGCTGTCCTAACTGTGGGTTTAATTCCTCATTGAGTTCATGAAGCACACAGCCGGGGACACCATCCGTCCCATGGATGCTGTGTTTTTGCCTTAGTGAGGGCAGTTCTCACCTGGGCGTTGGAGATGTTTGGGGGCTACAATCCTCTGGAATAGATATCTCTCCTTTTGGGGAGGGGGAGAAGTTTGCACTGAACCTGTCAGCCAGTATGTTAGCAATGTGTGTAGGTTCAGTAATTTTCACATCATTTTGAACTAATTCTGAGCATATCTGGGAGTTTCCTCCTAGGTTTCTAACATAGCTAAAGAAGGCCTTATGATTGTCTTTAGAGTCCTTGGCGATTTTTCTCTCAAAATTTGCCTTGGATGATTTTATGAGAGCTCTTAGTTTTTTACTTATAATGATCAAAGGTGTCTTACCTTTCAAGGATTTTGCTCTATCTTGTAGTAGCTTCCTCCTTTTGTTGTAGAGCTTGTTTATGGCTGGGGTCCACCAGACTGGACGCTTGCCTTTGGTACAGAGAGTCTTAGTTTTGTTTGAGATTGCCTGATCCATGCAGTCCTGTAGGTGCTGGTAGAAGGCATTTGTAAGTGATTCAGCGGTTTGAGTAATGTTTACCACTGGCTCAGGGGCCTTAAAGGAGACCACACTAGTTTTTAGAAGTGTCAAGGTAGGACTGGAACCACTTTATAGAGGATGTATCTAGTGACAAGGATTTCAGTATTTTGATGAGAATTTGGTGATTTACCATGTCAAAAGCTTTAGACAGGTCAATAAATAGTGCTGAAGAGAGTTTGTTTAGATTGCGGTTTTTGTTGATACAATCTGTGAAGGAAAGAAGGGCAGTAGTAGTGCTATGTGATGGTCTGAAACCATGTTGACAGTTGGCTAGCAAGTTATTTTGTGTAAGATGGTCAAGTAATTGTCTGTGAATGCATTTCTCCATGATCTTTGCCAAAGGTGAGAGGAGGGCAATGGGGCGGTAGCTGGAGAGTTCAGTGGATTGTCCTCCTTTATGGAGGGGGATAATATGGGAAATTTTCCATAAACTGGGGATATAACTTTCAGTAATAGTTCTATTGATCAGGATAGAAATGGGATAAGCAATAGCTTTGGCGGATTGTTGTAGGAATTCTGCAGGTAGTTGGTCTGCTGAGGGTGAGCATGGTTTCAGTTTCTGTAGAAGGGTTAGAATATATGTTGCTGGGACAGGTTGAAAATGAAAAGTAGGGGGTGAGGTTGATTCATAGGAAGGTAGAGTGAAGTTGTTTGGTGATAGTTGACTAGCTAGTGTTTGTATAGCATCAGTAAAAAAGGTATTAAAAGCATTAGCTGTATTCATTGTTTTTTTTGTGTTCAGTGTTTTGAGGGTTTGGAGTAGTGGATTGCCATGGATGGAGTAGTTGGTTAATACTAGACCAAAATTTCTGCAGCTTGTTTTGATTAGCTTGTTGGGATTGCAGGTAGTAGTTTCTTTTGTCAGATATTATAGCTTTCTTAGTTTCATTTCTTAGTTGTCTAAATGTTAGTTGGTCTATAGGGTTTCTTGTTTTCCTCAATTTTGCCCAAAGTTTGTTTCTAAGATTTATTTTATGTTTGGTTTCTTTTGAGAGCCATGGAGCATGTTTGGTTTTAATTCTAATTAGTCTGGTTGGGGCATGCTGGTTGAGGATGGCAAGGAAGTTGGAGTTAAAGTAACTAACGGCTTCATCTAAAGGGAGGTTTTGTAAGGGGGACCAGTTACACGCTCTTAGTTCCATCTGGAAAAGTTCAGGGTAAAAGTAGTTTTTAGACCTGATGATTTTGACAGATGTTGGAGTGGGAAAGTTGATTTTATGTCTGATGATATAGGTAAGAGAGTGGTCACTTAAAATCATTACGGACGGTTCCTGAGTCATACATGTGATGATGATGGTTTATGAGAATCCAGTCTAATAAGCTTGATTTCTTGTTAGATTTATTTATCCTGGTAGGGGAGGTAATGGTTTGGGAATACCCATATAGGTTAATATGGTTTGTGGGGTGGCTGCTGCAGTAGCAGGTCCAGTCAATATTTGTGTCGCCTAGAATAATGGTTTCTTGAGGCAGGTTTTGGGAAAGCCAGCAAAGTATATTTTCTATGGTGGCAGTGTTGTTACCAGGAGGTAGATATATACAGATAATATAGATGGATTTGGAATTGTTAAGAAGAAGTTTGGAGATAAGAATTTCTGCACTGGAGTTAAAAAGGTGGTTTACAGTTATGTGTGGTTAGTTGTAAGCTAGATTTATATAGGAAAGCAACCCCTCCACCTTTCTTGGATATTCGGTCTAGTCTCAGGATATTATACCCAGGTGGGATGATTTCATTGTCTTTGGTCACAGGTTTTAACCAAGTTTCTGTTAAGCAGAGAATATCAAAGGAATAGATTTCAGTTAGAGCTTGGAGTTGAGTTACTTTATTGTTTATACTACGTATATTAAGATGAGCAATTAAAAGGGAGTTTGATGGTTTAGCGAGGGCTTGGGTAGGTGATTCTTTGAGGTTGAGGAGCGAGATAGTTGTTGTTGGAGGGCCTGTGTTAGTGTGGATGTCACCATCCTTTAAAGAGAGTAGTAGGCTTAGATAGTTTGGGTTGGGGAATCTGTTGTATAGAGATAGACATTTTTGGGGGTTTAGATTGTTATATTTTCTGTGCAATGTTCTATGATATTTAGGAAGTATGTAGTTAGATGAGGATGTTATATTAGCATGAATAAAATGGAAAGGTGAGTTTGGAGAGTTGGTTTCTTTTTTGGGGTAATTTAGGTTGGGGTCTAGTGGGTTTTCAAAAGAGGTAAATAGATGAGTGAGGATTAAAGGAGGTAGTAGTGAGAGTGTGAATAAGAGTGGGATAAAAGATGGGATGGGTTGTTTATTCACTATATGAATAGATATAGGTTCTTTGTAGGTGGCAGATAGAAATGTATTGGGTGGAGATGAAAGAGGGAGTAGGGTGTGGTGTGATAACAGGAGAATAGTGAGAGGTTAATAGTAGTGGAGTTGGGTAACTGGAGAGTCTTTAGAGAGAAAAGGGAGTGGGAAGAGTGTATCTGAAGAGGAATGGTAAGAGCACGAGGTATGATTAAAGAGTAATGGGAAGAGGAAGAGGTGTGGTTAGTGTGTAATGCAAAGAGGAAGGGGTGTGGTTAGAGAGTATAAAGGTAGGACCCCGTGGGGTGGGTGGGATTTGGGGGTAGGGAGAGGAGTGGAGTGAGCCCGCAGGGCGAACGGAGCGGGTAGAAACAGATACTGAAGCAGTTAACGAAAAACAATCAGCTTAGGCTACGTCTAGTGGTAAAATGGAATAGAATAGGGGCTAGAAGGTGTCTGTAGTCTGTAGATATGGAGGGGAAAGGAAAAAAGAGAGAGAGAGGACTAGTGAGGTGTCTGTGGACAGTAGAAATGAAGGAAAAAACAAAAAAGACAGCTAAATAGCACTTCGGGGACTATTGAAGTTAAGAAATGAGGTAAGTAGTTGATCATGAGAAAAAGGGTAAGAGGAGAAAATGCCTGGAATTTAGGGTGCCATCTAGTGGGCAGTTCAAGTATTGCAGGCTAGATTGAGAGGGAGTAAAATTGGTAGACTGCAGTAGTAAAGTGAGAAAAAACAAGGGGGGGGGGTATCTATGCAGGTAGGAAGAGTGAGATAGTGAAGTTAATGAAGAGGGGGAAGCAGAGGCTGCTGGCTGTTCTAGCTCAGGCCTGGCTATAACATTTATATTAGTGGTACAGTCAATAGAAAGTCTTTCTTGTTGGAATTATTCAGCAGACATACTTTACTGTTTTCCTTGAAAGGGGATTGTAGGATTGTTATGCAATGAGGTGACCCGCCGATATTTGGAGAGGGTTCTGAGCTTCCTGTTGACTAGCACTGGAAGCCCAGGATGAGTAGAGTAACTTTAGGAGGCAAGAGAGACAAGATAGAAGATAAGAGACATAGATAACATAAAGCAAGGTAGAACTTCTCAAAATAACACTAATCAAAACCTGACAATTATAGCAGTCATTCACAGGGACATTAGATCTGGTCAGCAGTACTACATATTAAATCTTTGGTAGCAGCAATGCAAGATTCTATGATGCAGCAGTTGTGTGCCCCTTTTTTATAACAATATAAATATAGACAGCAGTTAAAAAACAATTCTGTTCTACTTAGCAGCAGAAGTGAAACTAATTAAATCAGAATTTGTAAATACAAGTAAGGACTTTGCCAGCAGCAATATAAAACATTATAAAACAGTAGTTATCAGCCAGTAAATATAGAAAGCAGTTAACAAGCAATTCTGTTCTATTTAACAGCAGCAGTAAAACTAATTAAATCAGAGTTTGTAGATACATATAAAAACTTTGTCAGCAGCAATATAAGACACTTTAAAACAATAGTTATCAGCCCCTTTTGTTAGCACTGTTGGGGGGGGGGTACATTTAGCCCCGGCCCTTTATTATTCTCTACTTGGATGTTATGTCTTTAAGAGCCATTTACTGGCTTTTAACAGAGGGTGTGAATATGTGAAATATTCCCCTGGTAAGGGTAAGCACTTAGGTGGCATTGCAGTAGCCTTATATTGTATTAATTGTTTTGAAAAAGAATTGTCATGCTAAGAAATGGAGTACAAATTAAATCTGATTCCTGGCTTTTAACTGAGGACTTAGATATGTCTAAATGATCCTCAGATAAGGAAAAGCACTTGGGTGGCGCTATGATAAACCTTTAATCACTTATTAATGTTCAATAAGGAACCGGCACTCTCAGGAAGGTGTATTTTATAAAGCCATTTGCTATCTTCTGTAGTGGAGTTAGACTTGTAATTATATCCACTGGTAAGGGTAGGGGCTTAGGTAGTGCTGTATCAATTTTTATTGCGTGTTGGGTGCCCAGTAAAGAATGGGCATGCTAACAGATACTGTAGTTCTGCAGCCGTTAAGTGTCTTGTAATAGTAGAGTTAACAATTTTAAAATATGTCGAAGGAGAGGTTAAGCTCCTTGGATGGGGTTGCATAGAACTCTTTTATCTATAAGTAATTTGTAAAAAAGTAGTCAAAAAAGCAGTAACACACCGAGAAAACCCTGTGTGTTGGGTTATTGGAGATATCGCCGATGTCGGCTTACTATTCTTCCAGCGGCAAAAGCTCTACTTCTACACAAGATTCACACAGTGAAAAAACGCTGCTAGGAGCTCATTTACCTTGCATAGTCTAATAGAACCCCTGAGAGATTCGTGGTGGAACTGGCCCTGGTCAGATAAGGATCATTTGGCTTATTAGGAGCTTGGTTAATTGGTGTGTGGCCAACTATATGTCTGCTACTCTGCCGCAAGTATATACTATGGACTAAAAAGGCGTGGAATAGATGCTTTATCTGTTATTTTACCTTAACCATGATACACGCAGCCTTTAATCTTTCCTTTTGGTACGTGTCACTTTGTAGTTTCTTGATATTCCTTTCTTTTGTTCGTCGCTTGTGTGTCTTACTGTTGTCCTGCTGCTGGTGTGCCTTTCATTAGTATTCATTCCCAGATTATGTCTTCTGCCTTATTTCGCCCCTGATTTTTTTAAGTTGTAGACAGCTTTTCACTTGTTAAACTCCACTTGCTGTTAACAACTGTTAGTGTGGTCAGGTCTGATTGCATTAGATCATGTAAATATGTGTTGTTATTGTTTCCAGAACCTCGACTGTGAACTTCTGTGAAGAAAACTGTTGTGGTTTTGCATACTTTCTGGGTTGTTTATACCAACGTGAGCTATAAATAACATAGTCAGTTATGAAACCGTATGTGTTTTTTATTGGTCTGTGTAGCAGAATGGTTTGTAATGGGTAGTAGGGATGGTAGGCATAAAAGCTGTGCATTCTTCAGGTTCAGGTAAAAAGTAAATATTTGCTTCTAGTAAATCTCATGTACTTTTCTGTTAAAACCCTACCACTTCTCGCTGCTAAGTTTTGGTGGTATTTCGGCAAGCATAAAAAGGCAAAAGTACCTTTTTGTCTTTGAAAAAGAGTCAATCTGCTTTTTTTCTTTGTCAGGAATGCAAGAATTGTTAATGGGTCATAACTGTCTCAGAATATATTTTAGATTTTATATTGATTTTGTTTTTGGTTAAGTCTATGTCAGTGTGTGCCCCATCGCTGATATCATCTTTCTTTAAATACTACACACTTTCCATATCCTGTCATACTTTTGTTTTCTTGTTGGACTGGTAAACTGCAGTCAATTTTGTTGCTTGAAATTTTGAGTACAGGGTTCACATTTTCTTATCTTCTGCGTTAGTCGCTTGGTATGGGCCCTCCCTTTTTTCATTTTTACCATGTCCCTCCTAATTTTATCATTTTTTTCTGTTAAATCACTGAGGATTATAGTCAGTGAATAATGACAGTCCATGAGAGTTTCAGACTTGTTATTGTTCAGGGAATGCATGTTTGCATGCGTGAGCGCAAAGTGATCTTTGTATTATTTATTTTTCTCCTTCTGTTGGTAATGCAATTGTTTTTATTTTTTCTGTTAAAGCACTGAAGATTGTCAGTCAATGGTGACAGACATTAGAGATGATTACTTTTTGTTCAAGAAGTACATGTTGAAGCACATCTAATGGAATCGCGGCGTGCCTTTATGTTTCCCCAACCATCATAATATTTAGCTTTTTACTGTTAACTGAAGATTATTTTCATCCAGGACTGCCAGACTTTTGAGTGATACCTCTTGTTCAGGAAGTGCATGTTGCCGCACACCTGACCGGATTGTGATGTCCTTTTATTATTATTGTTAGTTTATTATTATTTTTCTATTGTTATATGTAGGGTTGCCACCTTTCATTGCAGTGAAAACTGGAGTAAAGCCGCACCCCTCGCAACACCAGTAGCCCCACCCTCATCACACCCGTTTTGTGATGTCACGGTGACATCACATGGCAGCAAACACCCTCTTTTTCCATTCCCACTGCCTGTTATCGGCTGATTTACTACGCTTTTTTACAGAAAAGCATAGTAAATCAGCCGATTTACAAACTCTGATAGTCTTTTTCCTTTTTTGAAACAGAATACCGGAGTTTGTATAGTGTTTTCTGGACTACTGGAGAATCAGTTTGATTTCCGGATAGTCCAGAAAAAAAACAAAGGGATGGCAACCCTAGTTATATGTAACTCATTTCTTGTTAAATGACTGCTCTTTATATATTGATCACTGAACACTGACATTGTTAGGCATTAATGACAGACATCAGAGTCTGAAATTTCTGATTGTTTTAGGAAATGTATGTAAGTGCACAGGTACACAATTTGTTTCTGCCCCTCCCAATAAGAATGACTTTCTGGTAAATCTCTGAAGATAATAGTAAGTCAGTAATGCCAGACATTAGGGCTGATTACTTCTTGCTCGGGAATTGCATGTCGCGGCACATCTGATGGGACTGGGATGTGCCGTTTTATTTTTCCCAACCACCGTAATATTATTAAGCCTTTTCCTGTTAAATCACTTTAGATTATTGTCAGCCAGTACTGCCAGACATTCCAGTTTGATACCTTTTATTGATCAGGAATGCACGCTTGTTAGTGCTTCTATAACCTGACCGCTCCTGAACTTTGGAATAAGTAGTATTTTCTGATAAATCACTGAGGATTATAATTGGTTAATACTGCAGGATTGAAATGTCTGTTAGTTATTAATATGCATAGGTAAAATACTAGTGTGCAGGATTCTTCAATCAAAATTGCAGCACAACCTGCACAAATACAGCACAGGCAGTGGAGGTATTCTACTAATGCTTTGCTTGCACAAATAAACTGCTTTTACTTCATAGTACAATGCATAATTTTTGTTTTCAGTATTATATATGTACGACTCTAATGTGTAATTCCTGTACAACCCTTTTATTTAACATTCCACTAACTTTGGGGCAATATACATGTTTCAGTTAGCATTTTACTTTGTGCAGAAATCTTTTTGTAAGACCCCCTGTAAAGTGGGCTTGTCTAGAAGAATGTGACAGTTAACAAACACACACACAAAATTGTTGTGAGTACCTGGCCAACTGACATTAGGAGTCTTGTTCCTAATTACCTGACTATGCCTCCAATAACTAGGAATCAAAAGAGGTGAGAGAGAAAGACACAAGGCATGAAGGAGTGGGATATGACAGATCATCACTTCAGATATCCTGAGGGAAATTGTTTGCCCTCCTTAGGGCAGTATAGTCACTGGCAGGAAGTTGTGGTGGGGTTTAGGTTCATACTTGCTTGCTGGTACCAGCTAGTCCCTGAAACTGAGCATGCAGATTACTATACAGGCGTAGATCTCTTAGTTACTACACACAACAGCTGTCAGAGCACAGAAGAGACTTGTCAGGTAATCTCTTTCAAGACATAGGTTGTGGATTATAAAAGCCAGTAGAATTTATAGTCCTTATGCAGACTGTGAGTTAGGATT
The DNA here is from genome assembly GCF_019279795.1 of Protopterus annectens. NCBI lineage: Eukaryota > Metazoa > Chordata > Ceratodontiformes > Protopteridae > Protopterus > Protopterus annectens. Next base: position 1,085,925,266 of record NC_056732.1, on the reverse strand, counting down.
GTATGAGTTATGGACGTGGAAGTGGTAAGGAGCTATGGGTCTGTCAAAGCTGACAAAACTGTATTACATTTCACAATACTTTTATGCATTCGAAGGGTGATAATGTACCTTTTGTCTATTTCCTAATGCCCAATAATGCCAAGCATTACAGTTTTTTTCCAAACATCTTTATTGAATTTACACATATAACAAAGGCAATCTTACATCTATATAAATTAAAAACAAACAAAATGATATCACTTTAGTTGCAAACAGTACACATCACAAACACCATTGAAACAACTGCAGTTGTAAACATTATACATCACTTATAAACCATCCAGTCATTGTCAATTAAGCATTGTATAGCTCATTCAAATCCTGCCTCTTAAACCTCGTTCCTGCTCTGTATATATTGTTCCCACAATTCCCATTTTTTTCCTATGTAGTTTGCTCCATCGATTTTCTAAAGATCCCAGTTCCAGTTGCTTTATCTCTGTTATTATATTCACTACTACTTGTAACGTTGGTCTAGACTTTGATTTCCATTTTCTAATAATTGCTTTTCTGGTAGACACCATAATTAGAATCAGCAAAGCTTTACTATGTCTAGGCAATTCCGATTCTGTAGCATAACTCAAAAGAATCATCTCCCCAGTCAGTCCAATCCACTCACCAAGCATTTCCGACAGAGCGGCCCACAGGGAATCCCAAAAATCTGCCAACTCATCACACCTCCAAAAAATATGTTCCCAGGGGTTCACTTTAAATAATCGAATGTTCAAAACATCGACGTTCTGATCATCGAGACCAGAACATCGATGTTCAGAACATCAAAGGTTTAAAGTGGAAGTGCCAGGTAAGTGAGATTGTGGAACGTTGGGTGTGTATGCAGGGCAGCAAGGTGCCGTGTGTGTGTGTGTGTGTGTGTGTGTGTGTGTGTGTGTGTGCCATCTGAGTGTTGGCACTAGCACTAAACGGGAGATTTCCCTTACTCCAATGTAGTGCGATCTCGGAGTTGGAATATTAAAGTAGGGGGTGTGGGGGGCACAGTCCCCCACATGGGGGGTGCAGGGGGCGAAGCCCCCGTGCATAACATAACATAGTGTTTGTGATTTTTTTTCTTGTTTTTATGGTTCATTTTGAACCTTTGATGTTCTGAACATCGATGTTCTGGTGTCGATGATCAGAACTTCGATGTTCTGAACATTCGATGATTCAAAGTGAATCCGTTCCCAGCTACCTCTTTCTTGCCTGTCACTCCTCCAACATTTGCTATCCACCTGAGGAAAAATTCTTTGGAGTTTATTAGGGTCATAAAAATACCTATGTAAACACTTCCAGGCAGAGATCCTAAATCTTCTAGACTTTGTTTTCATATTGAGGAGATATACGTATATCCCCCCATTGTCTCTTTGTCAATTGCTTATCCAATCTCTCTTCCCAATCCTTTCTAAGCTCCTCTGATTGATTCTTAAAATTATCATGCAATATTTTATATGCGTTACTAATTATTCCTTTTTTAATGGTAGCTTCTGTTCTAGATTATATTGACAACTCTACCAGTGCTGGTCTTTCATTTAGGAAATGCTAGCTGATGCACACACACGTTGCAAGGTATTGCAGAGTATACTTTCTAGGATGCCTCTGAGGTATGGACAATATGCCAGTAATTAGAGTTTCATACCTTTTCTTGTTCTTGTTCAGGAAATACAGCATTCTAGTAACATTTGCAGTGAGTTAGAGTAGCATTCTATTAACTTATGCAGTGAATTACAGTAACATTCTACTAACATATGCAGTCAGTTATACTAACATTCTAATATTAATGTATACAGTGAATAAGAGTAACATTCTGTGAACTTATGCAGTAAATTACAGTAACGTTTAATAAATGTTCCTTGATTTTTGGTCATTGTCCTGATTACTTTTGCCAATGTCCAGATGTATTTTGCACCCAAAATGTAAATTACATAAGTATTTAATGTATCCAAATACATACACATACATATTCACAAGTGGTATGCTTTTAATAGTGCCACGTGCATCAATAATCTGATAAATCTCATGGACATATGTGTATGTGGGTATACACTGCAATGTCACATGCACACGCGCGCACACCACACACACACACACACACACACACACACACACTGCACTGCATTGCGCTATACACTGTGCTTCCTTGGATGCTTATAATCATGCATCAGTAATGCCAGAAAGTAGAGTTTCATACTTATTGTAAATCCACAGTTGAAAAATTAAACATTAAGGCGGTTTCATCCTAAGAAACTTCGTCGACTTCTTCAGAACCAAAAAAATACCTTGAGACTTACATTTAAATACTACAGTTTGTTTGGATTAAAGTGCTTAGTCTTTAGTTTTTCAGCTGTGTATTTATAATAAATTGTTTTTAACTACTAGTTTCAGGTTTGACTGCCATTACCGCACTCTGCATCTTTTGTGGTTAACCGTTGTTGCGGTTCATTTTTGTCTTGACATTTGTGTTGAGTTTCTTACTTGTTATTTTTTTAGAAAATGTATACTTGAACCTAAGTTCTATTAACTTTTTAAATGAATTAGAGTAACATTTACAAATTGTTTCTTGATTTTGGGTTTTTCTCCCCATTACTTTTGTCTTTCTATAGAACTCTTCAGCAGAGGCAGTGAGAGGTATGGGTTTAGTTGTGGTGATGATGCACAGCAAACCTGCAAGAAATCTGAAGTGTGTGTTTGCCTATGCAAACATCTGGGCAATACACACACACACACACGCGCGCGCACACACACACACACACACACACACACACACACACACACACACACACACACACACACTTGAATGGATTGTAGTATGCACTTCCTTGGCTGCTCTAGATGTTTATGTGGCAGTCAGTATTTCCAGACATTCAAATTTAGGCACATAGGAACACAGGAACAATACTACACAGGATCAAATGGGACCATAAGAAGTTAGACATACAGACCTTGAGGATGACAAATTTAAAAGTTCTTGCCATCCTTTATGAGTACTAAATACTGTCCATGTCTTAAATTAAGCAGAGCAATACATGACATCTCTGGTATAAATTTGAGGCAACCCATCCAGCCATCAAGATTAGGCATAAAGGCAGACAAATTAGAACTTTGCTTGATCTTCAGTAGTGACTTATTCCATAGGTTGGAAATACATTCAGTTAAAGGGACAATCACTGCATTTAAAATTTGGGTCCACACTACAGCTGACCAAAGTCACACCCACTTTACAATGTCACTCATATTCCCACCCACGGTGTCCTTTTTTTTTTTTTTTTTACATATCCTTTAAATATTCAATTCCAATCCTATTTTTTGCTCCCAGTGTCAACTGCGCTTTGTGCTTATGGTCCTATTGCAGAATGTCCAGATGTTTCCCTCATATTTTGGTCCATTTTTCATAAAATCATAAAATTGTGGTTTTCTGCAACATCAAACTCACCAATTTGTTTCCTGCTAGTACTAACCACCAAGCTGAACACACACACATACACACACTGGATTTAGGTCTGGGATGCTTTTCTGTAT